>NW_020861714.1:0-16747 GCF_003713205.1 Coffea eugenioides
AATTGCATATCATTGTGTTTGTGTGTGTGCCATGACATAATTTGGCTCCAATGAGTTCCTGAAAAGTCTTGTGCTTAGAACCAATGTCTCCACTACTGTTTACACATTCTTGGGAGCACGATGGCCCCTTACTTCTGTTTCACGGTTACCTGATCTAAACGAGCGTTGGATATTTAAGTAAAGAGCTTCACTGGCTCACATGAGCAATAAATGAACATTTGATTACTGCATCATGACATCATATCAATGCTTTATTGTGAAATATACTTGGCTGTTGATTTTACTGGTAATTCGCTGAGCTTCTAGCTCACCCCCTATTATCTTCTTCTCCCCACAGGAATCGCAGTAAAGGAAGAACTTGTATTTGGAACTCTGTGTGGCTAGATGGCGTATATATTGTATAGTTTAGATTTGGTTTTGGTTTATGTACTTTTGGGCCTGTATAAATATTTGGAATTGAATCGGATGTATATCTACATTCTACGCTTAGAACTAGTTTCCGCTTCGCTTATGATATGTAATTTTGGAGAATTGGATGTACTATTCGAGTTGTACCTTGTAATTTACTTGAGAAATGTAGTAAGTAAGTGAGTCCCGGCGAGAGCTGGGCAGGCGGTCCGCTAAACCCTTTGGTTCGCCTTAGGGGGAGGTGGGGTCGTTACAAGTGGTATCAGAGCTTAGGCTTCAGATCTTTGTAGTGTATCCTAGGCTTAAAGTTTAGGATGCCGGACTGTGGGATTGGTTTGTACGTTCAGTGCTCTTTTGGAGCGTCAGTTGTGAATCTTGAAAATGGTACGCGTAAGATATGATTTGGTTGAATTACGCTTGAGAGCGTACGACCTGAGCTGTACAGTTTCTTAGTTTTGGATTCTTGGCTAGGGTTTTGATAGATTATGGTGGTGGCCGGAATTGTTGAGAAAAGTTTTGGTTTGCATTTTTCTTCTAATTTTCCTGTTTGATTAAGGTTACACCACCCGAGTGGTAAATGTTAAGATTTGAGATATCTGAACTGTCTAAGACCGATTAGACTGAGCTCATTTGAGACTTGAATTTGAATCGGCTAGTGTACCCTTACATACACTTGATAGACCTGACCTGACTGAAAATAGGGTATCTCTTTTACTCTTGAGCAAGTATCTTGATTCATATATGATCTGTATGTGCATTTGAGTTTGATGATTGCTTGAGAGTGTGAATTACTGGGCATAAGCTAGGCGAGTGAGTTTCTCCTCGTACCCGTGTTCCTTGAACCTGAAATAATTGACCCTGCTTTTGAACCGATATACTTGAACCCTGCTTTTGACTCTATTTCTGAACATTTTCGTACTTGTTTGGTTATAGACCGGCTACTACTCTTCTGTAGCGGTTGAACAGAACCTCTCTGGTGAGGCATTGCCTGTTGTGTTTTCAAGCACCGTCATTCTTCTGGCGAGGCATGCCTGCTGTGTTTCAAAGCACCATCAGGGATTGAAATTCTTGAACAGAACCTCTCTGATGAGGTATGGCTTGTTGTGTTTTCAAGCACCGTCATTCTTCTGGCGAGGCATGCCTGTTGTGTTTCCAAGCACCATCAGGGATGAAACTTTGACTTGAGGCTCTCTGGTGAAGCTTAGCCGTAGTGCTAGCTTGTTGTGTTTCCAAGCACCATCAGGGCCAATTTCTTGAGCTAAGATCCTCTGGTGAAGTTTAGCCGTTGTGCTAGCTTGTTGTGTTATAAAGCACCACCAAGGATGAAATTTTGAACTGAGGTTCTTTGGCGAGGTATAGCCGTTGTGCTAACCTGTTGTGTTGTCCAGCACCGCCATGGACAAAATCTTGCATCTGAGGCTCTGGTGAAGTATAGCTGAGTGCTAGCTTGTTGTGTTTTCAAGCACCACCGGGGACAAATTCCTGAGACTTTCTGGTGAAGTATAGCTGAGTGCTAGCTTGTTGTGTTTTCAAGCACCACCAGGGGTAATTTCTGACCTGAGACATCGTTATGTCCTGGATTGTTTTTCCAAATATCAGGGACTTTAAGACCAATTTCGAGCCCCATTTATATATGTATCCAGTTACTCGTCTGACTATCTATTGGATCAAGATTATTTGATAAGTTGGATTGGAGTACTTTTAGTACTTGATTGTGATGAGTGATTCTTAGTATGTGATTGACCTTTGAGATATTTGATCTGATTAGTATTTGATTATGATAAGCGAGATTGAAATGATTCTTAATACGTGATCGACTTTCGAGAACTATTTTGATCTGATTAGTACAAGTTGGAATGTCGAGGACGACATTCTTTTAAGGAGGGGAGTTTGTGACGCCCCGAGGCAGAAGAAAAGGGAAAAATTTCTGGTGAATAGTGTTTTGTGGAGAATCCGGCCAGAAGCCGTGCAAATTCCTTATATTTTTCTTAAAAATTTCCTTTTCTTTACCAAATACCACTTTATAATGGCCCTACTACTCAATCGCCCCACAATAAGTGCCAATGAACCTAGAAAGTAGGGCTTCACTTTTGGTTTCAAGATTAGAGCAAAATTGGGGTTTTCGCGATTTTTCGCCGGATGAATTTTCGGTACAGAGTAAGGATTAAATTTGGAGATTAAAAGTGGCTTTTAAGTGAGAAATAATATGTGATTAGTAGCAATGATATAAGGGTAGTGAATGGGAAGTAAAACCCCTAGTACGTGAGTTTTTAAGAAAAACGGCGCGAATCGGCGGGTCCCGCGCACTACCGTTTGAACGCACCACTTGACCACCACTTTCTTATCACATGAGCATTAATACTTGAGCAAAATATTTCCCCCTCATTCCCAGCTAGCTTGACCGAAAATGTGGACTAAAAATAGCAAGGAAAAGAAAGAGAAAAATGAAAGGTGGTGGTGGCGACACTTGTCGCCACCCTAGAGTTTCTTGGCCAAGTGATCAACTAGCCTTCTTAAACCAATTTTCTGCACTTTCCTCTTCATTTTCCAGCAGCTGGTCGACCAAGAGAGAGAGAGAAAGTGGGAGCAAGAAACAATTCCTTCTTCTTGATTCTAACCAACCAAGTGACAAATTAAATTTCCAAACCGATTAAAGTGCTAAGTGTGAGTTGGGAAGCTTGAGGAACCAAGAAATTTCAAAGGGAGTGAACTATCACTCATCCAAGCCTTGCTTTTGAGGTATAAACATCTGATCATGATCCTTGTTGCTTTAAATCTTGCTTTAAGATGTTTTTTTTAGCTTAAGTTTTGGCTTGATTTCATGATTATGCAAGTGGTTGTGATGAATTTGGGATGAATAAGCAAGTTAGGGTTTCATAGTTTTCTGCCTAAACTTGCTCTATGGTTGCACATGTTGTAAATAAGGTTATAAAATGGGCTTTGGTAGTGATTAGAACAAGAAAATTGAGAAAGTTCCATTAAATACCAAAAATTCTAGAATCTGGAAAATTTTCCCCATCTTTCTGTCCGGTTTTGTAGCCCTATGTTAGAGGCCGAATTTGCCTTAGGTCAAAACATGAAAGTTGTAGGGAATGGTATTTTATAGGTTCCAAAAAAAATTTCAGCTCAATCGGAGCAACGTAGGTCATGAAAAGTGCAAAATACCCTTACTATTTTAAGTTTTTCCCCAGCAGTCCGTTTGGTCAGTTTGTCCAGTTTATCACATTTTTCCACTAGGATCCGTACTGATTTAGCTTTTTTCCAAGACATGAAAGTTGTAGTATTCTGACTTAGATTTCAAATGCCTCTAAGAACACCTTAATCGGACTTTTGTAACCTGAGATATGACCATTACAGTGCAATTTGGTTAAATAGCCGATGAATTGGATTTTGGTTCTGTAATTTGAGGATTTGACCAAGTTACATTAGGAACTGGACTAAGTGACCTTCATGAACATTGTAGCCCTATGTCTTAGCTTCGAAACGGCATAGGTTGTGCCTTAATCCGATAAGCGTAGCCTCGGATATGTTATTTCCGCATCCACACGTCAAATCTGTCTTGTGCTAGATTGTATTTCTGCACTTGTTATTATTGTGATTCTTATTCTTATGATATTATGAGCCTATGGAATGGCTTTTGACTTGAATTATGATATGTGTGACTTTGGGTTGTGACTGAGGAAAAATAATGAAGCCTAAATGGCTGGAAAAATAGGTAAACACAAAGGGCATGCTGCCCGAATTTATACTCGAGGACTAGGAAACTATACTTGCAACTTGAGTAATGGTTAAGTGATTATCACTTGAACTAGCGAGAACGGTTACTGCTTTGTTATCGAGGGTTATACGTTAGGACTCGGCCGAACTTGTACCCTTGGGGAAAAAAAGAAACATAATGACCAATGTAAACTCGTTTTCCTTGTACTATCGATTCAAATGATATGTCCAGGTAGCGTCCAAGAGCTTAAGAAGCAATTGACTATGGCTCCAGTTATGGTCAAAAATCGTGTAACCCAAGTTGTACCATTTGCATTTCCGCGTACACGCACGTACATTTCTCAACCGTTTTAGCCATTTTGGACCGTTTAGGATTATTTTTGTTATTTTGTTACCATTCCAGCCGTTTCGTCCGATTTCGACTGTATTCGATCGTTTAAGTTATAAATTGCTACTGTATAGCTGTTTCACTTATGTGTGCATATAATCTGTCCTATTTTTGCACCGTATGTTTGACCTTGAAAGAGATTGAATCGGCCCTTGCTCAAAACATGGAACTTGCAGATACATGAGTTAGCTGGTTACCTGCAAAATTTTCAGATTTACCGAGATACCCTTGACTGGCCTTACGCCTGTTTCACGGACAGTTTCTACTTTCCTCTAAGAATTCGGGTTTTGACCCTGAAAATGTATGATTTGGCTTTGGAGGTCTGCATAGGAAATGTTGGGATATGTCTTAGCTTTGTAACGCCATAAGGTTCGTTTCAAGTGGATAAGTGTAACTTTACTCGTGATTAAAATGCTAAAAAGGTGATAGGAACTTGCTGGTTTTAGATTTTCTTTTGCTTGACATGGTCATTGTACTTTAGGGCTTGGACTTGAGCATGGCAATGAGATATGATGGATAGTTCCTGCGCTGTAGTTGGTGAGTGATCCCTCCACTACTTCTCAAAGGTTACTTTTGAAATGATTCTTGCATTGATTGCACAATTGCATATCATTGTGTTTGTGTGTGTGCCATGACATAATTTGGCTCCAATGAGTTCCTGGAAAGTCTTGTGCTTAGAACCAATGTCTCCACTACTGTTTACACATTCTTGGGAGCACGATGGCTCCTTACTTCTGTTTCACGGTTACCTGATCTAAACGAGCGTTGGATATTTAAGTAAAGAGCTTCACTGGCTCACATGAGCAATAAATGAACATTTGATTACTGCATCATGACATCATATCAATGCTTTATTGTGAAATATACTTGGCTGTTGATTTTACTGGTCATTCGCTGAGCTTCTAGCTCACCCCCTATTATCTTCTTCTCCCCACAGGAATCGCAGTAAAGGAAGAACTTGTATTTGGAACTCTGTGTGGCTAGATGGCGTATATATTGTATAGTTTAGATTTGGTTTTGGTTTATGTACTTTTGGGCCTGTATAAATATTTGGAATTGAATCGGATGTATATCTACATTCTACGCTTAGAACTAGTTTCCGCTTCGCTTATGATATGTAATTTTGGAGAATTGGATGTACTATTCGAGTTGTACCTTGTAATTTACTTGAGAAATGTAGTAAGTAAGTGAGTCCCGGCGAGAGCTGGGCAGGCGGTCCGCTAAACCCTTTGGTTCGCCTTAGGGGGAGGTGGGGTCGTTACAAGTGGTATCAGAGCTTAGGCTTCAGATCTTTGTAGTGTATCCTAGGCTTAAAGTTTAGGATGCCGGACTGTGGGATTGGTTTGTACGTTCAGTGCTCTTTTGGAGCGTCAGTTGTGAATCTTGAAAATGGTACGCGTAAGATATGATTTGGTTGAATTACGCTTGAGAGCGTACGACCTGAGCTGTACAGTTTCTTAGTTTTGGATTCTTGGCTAGGGTTTTGATAGATTATGGTGGTGGCCGGAATTGTTGAGAAAAGTTTTGGTTTGCATTTTTCTTCTAATTTTCCTGTTTGATTAAGGTTACACCACCCGAGTGGTAAATGTTAAGATTTGAGATATCTGAACTGTCTAAGACCGATTAGACTGAGCTCATTTGAGACTTGAATTTGAATCGGCTAGTGTACCCTTACATACACTTGATAGACCTGACCTGACTGAAAATAGGGTATCTCTTTTACTCTTGAGCAAGTATCTTGATTCATATATGATCTGTATGTGCATTTGAGTTTGATGATTGCTTGAGAGTGTGAATTACTGGGCATAAGCTAGGCGAGTGAGTTTCTCCTCGTACCCGTGTTCCTTGAACCTGAAATAATTGACCCTGCTTTTGAACCGATATACTTGAACCCTGCTTTTGACTCTATTTCTGAACATTTTCGTACTTGTTTGGTTATAGACCGGCTACTACTCTTCTGTAGCGGTTGAACAGAACCTCTCTGGTGAGGCATTGCCTGTTGTGTTTTCAAGCACCGTCATTCTTCTGGCGAGGCATGCCTGCTGTGTTTCAAAGCACCATCAGGGATTGAAATTCTTGAACAGAACCTCTCTGATGAGGTATGGCTTGTTGTGTTTTCAAGCACCGTCATTCTTCTGGCGAGGCATGCCTGTTGTGTTTCCAAGCACCATCAGGGATGAAACTTTGACTTGAGGCTCTCTGGTGAAGCTTAGCCGTAGTGCTAGCTTGTTGTGTTTCCAAGCACCATCAGGGCCAATTTCTTGAGCTAAGATCCTCTGGTGAAGTTTAGCCGTTGTGCTAGCTTGTTGTGTTATAAAGCACCACCAAGGATGAAATTTTGAACTGAGGTTCTTTGGCGAGGTATAGCCGTTGTGCTAACCTGTTGTGTTGTCCAGCACCGCCATGGACAAAATCTTGCATCTGAGGCTCTGGTGAAGTATAGCTGAGTGCTAGCTTGTTGTGTTTTCAAGCACCACCGGGGACAAATTCCTGAGACTTTCTGGTGAAGTATAGCTGAGTGCTAGCTTGTTGTGTTTTCAAGCACCACCAGGGGTAATTTCTGACCTGAGACACCGTTATGTCCTGGATTGTTTTTCCAAATATCAGGGACTTTAAGTCTAATTTCGAGCCCCCTTTTTTATATGTATCCAGTTACTCGTCTGACTATCTATTGGATCAAGATTATTTGATAAGTTGGATTGGAGTACTTTTAGTACTTGATTGTGATAAGTGATTCTTAGTATGTGATTGACCTTTGAGATATTTGATCTGATTAGTATTTGATTATGATAAGCGAGATTGAAATGATTCTTAATACGTGATCGACTTTCGAGAACTATTTTGATCTGATTAGTACAAGTTGGAATGTCGAGGACGACATTTTTTTAAGGAGGGGAGTTTGTGACGCCCCGAGGCAGAAGAAAAGGGAAAAATTTCTGGTGAATAGTGTTTTGTGGAGAATCCGGCCAGAAGCCGTGCAAATTCCTTATATTTTTCTTAAAAATTTCCTTTTCTTTACCAAATACCACTTTATAATGGCCCTACTACTCAATCGCCCCACAATAAGTGCCAATGAACCTAGAAAGTAGGGCTTCACTTTTGGTTTCAAGATTAGAGCAAAATTGGGGTTTTCGCGATTTTTCGCCGGATGAATTTTCGGTACAGAGTAAGGATTAAATTTCGAGATTAAAAGTGGCTTTTAAGTGAGAAATAATATGTGATTAGTAGCAATGATATAAGGGTAGTGAATGGGAAGTAAAAACCCTAGTACGTGAGTTTTTAAGAAAAACGGCGCGAATCGTCGGGTCCCGCGCACTACCCTTTGAACGCACCACTTGACCACCACTTTCTTATCACATGAGCATTAATACTTGAGCAAAATATTTCCCCCTCATTGCCAGCTAGCTTGACCGAAAATGTGGACTAAAAATAGCAAGGAAAAGAAAGAGAAAAATGAAAGGTGGTGGTGGCGACACTTGTCGCCACCCTAGAGTTTCTTGGCCAAGTGATCAACTAGCCTTCTTAAACCAATTTTCTGCACTTTCCTCTTCATTTTCCAGCAGCTGGTCGACCAAGAGAGAGAGAGAAAGTGGGAGCAAGAAACAATTCCTTCTTCTTGATTCTAACCAACCAAGTGACAAATTAAATTTCCAAACCGATTAAAGTGCTAAGTGTGAGTTGGGAAGTTTGAGGAACCAAGAAATTTCAAAGGGAGTGAACTATCACTCATCCAAGCCTTGCTTTTGAGGTATAAACATCTGATCATGATCCTTGTTGCTTTAAATCTTGCTTTAAGATGTTTTTTTTTAGCTTAAGTTTTGGCTTGATTTCATGATTATGCAAGTGGTTGTGATGAATTTGGGATGAATAAGCAAGTTAGGGTTTCATAGTTTTCTGCCTAAACTTGCTCTGTGGTTGCACATGTTGTAAATAAGGTTATAAAAGGGGCTTTGGTAGTGATTAGAACAAGAAAATTGAGAAAGTTCCATTCAATACCAAAAATTCCAGAATCTGGAAAATTTTACCCATCTTTCTGTCCGGTTTTGTAGCCCTATGTTAGAGGCCGAATTGGTCTTAGGTCAAAACATGAAAGTTGTAGGGAATGGTATTTTATAGGTTCCTAAAACATTTCAGCTCAATCGGAGCAACGTAGGTCGTGAAAAGTCCAAAATACCCTTACTGTTTTAAGTTTTTCCCCAGCAGTCCGTTTGGTCAGTTTGTCCAGTTTATCACGTTTTTCCACTAGGATCCGTACTGATTTAGCTTTTTTCCAAAACATAAAAGTTGTAGTATTCTGACTTATCTTTCAAATGCCTCCAATAACACCTTAATCGGAATTTTTTAACCTGAGATATGACCATTACAGTGCAATGTGGTTAAATAGCCGATGAATTGGATTTTGGTTCTGTAATTTGAGGATTTGACTAAGTTACATTAGGAACTGGACTAAGTGACCTTCATGAACATTGTAACCCTGTGTCTTAGCTTCGAAACGGCATAGGTTACGCTTTAATCCGATAAGCGTAGCCTCGGATATGTTTTTTCCGCATCCACACGTCAAATCTGTCTTGTGCTAGATTGTATTTCTGCACTTGTTATTATTGTGATTCTTATTCTTATGATATTATGAGCCTATGGAACGGCTTTTGACTTGAATTATGATATGTGTGACTTTGGGTTGTGACTGAGGAAAAATAATGAAGCCTAAATGGCTGGAAAAATAGGTAAACACAAAGGACATGCTGCCCGAATTTATACTCGAGGACTAGGAAACTATACTTGCAACTTGAGTAAAGGTTAAGTGATTATCACTTGAACTAGCGAGAACCGTTACTGCTTTGTTATCGAGGGTTATACGTTAGGACTCGGCCGAACTTGTACCCTTGGGGAAAAAAAGAAACATAATGACCAATGCAAACTCGTTTTCCTTGTACTATCGATTCAAATGATATGTCCAGGTAGCGTCCAAGAGCTTAAGAAGCAATTGACTATGGCTCCAGTTATGGTCAAAAATCGTGTAACCCAAGTTGTACCATTTGCATTTCCGCGTACACGCACGTACATTTCTCAACCGTTTTAGCCATTTTGGACCGTTTAGGATTATTTTTGTTATTTTGTTACCATTCCAGCCGTTTCGTCCGATTTCGACTGTATTCGATCGTTTAAGTTATAAATTGCTACTGTATAGCTGTTTCACTTATGTGTGCATATAATCTGTCCTATTTTTGCACCGTATGTTTGACCTTGAAAGAGATTGAATCGGCCCTTGCTCAAAACATGGAACTTGCAGATACATGAGTTAGCTGGTTACCTGCAAAATTTTCAGATTTACCGAGATACCCTTGACTGGCCTTACGCCTGTTTCACGGACAGTTTCTACTTTCCTCTAAGAATTCGGGTTTTGACCCTGAAAATGTATGATTTGGCTTTGGAGGTCTGCATAGGAAATGTTGGGATATGTCTTAGCTTTGTAACGCCATAAGGTTCGTTTCAAGTGGATAAGTGTAACTTTACTCGTGATTAAAATGCTAAAAAGGTGATAGGAACTTGCTGGTTTTAGATTTTCTTTTGCTTGACATGGTCATTGTACTTTAGGGCTTGGACTTGAGCATGGCAATGAGATATGATGGATAGTTCCTGCGCTGTAGTTGGTGAGTGATCCCTCCACTACTTCTCAAAGGTTACTTTTGAAATGATTCTTGCATTGATTGCACAATTGCATATCATTGTGTTTGTGTGTGTGCCATGACATAATTTGGCTCCAATGAGTTCCTGGAAAGTCTTGTGCTTAGAACCAATGTCTCCACTACTGTTTACACATTCTTGGGAGCACGATGGCTCCTTACTTCTGTTTCACGGTTACCTGATCTAAACGAGCGTTGGATATTTAAGTAAAGAGCTTCACTGGCTCACATGAGCAATAAATGAACATTTGATTACTGCATCATGACATCATATCAATGCTTTATTGTGAAATATACTTGGTTGTTGATTTTACTGGTCATTCGCTGAGCTTCTAGCTCACCCCCTATTATCTTCTTCTCCCCACAGGAATCGCAGTAAAGGAAGAACTTGTATTTGGAACTCTGTGTGGCTAGATGGCGTATATCTTGTATAGTTTAGATTTGGTTTTGGTTTATGTACTTTTGGGCCTGTATAAATATTTGGAATTGAATCGGATGTATATCTACATTCTACGCTTAGAACTAGTTTCCGCTTCGCTTATGATATGTAATTTTGGAGAATTGGATGTACTATTCGAGTTGTACCTTGTAATTTACTTGAGGAATGTAGTAAGTAAGTGAGTCCCGGTGAGAGTTGGGCAGGCGGTCCGCTAAACCCTTTGGTTCGCCTTAGGGGGAGATGGGGTCGTTACATCATCGTTCCAAGAATTTCTTAGAAATTGCGCTTTATCACGCGCGAGTCGGAAGTTTGCTTTTTTAAGCGAGCAACTAATTTAAAGACTTTAGAAATTTATTTTAGACTATTAAGAGTGAATAATAATAGCGTTAAAGGAAGTACATTAAAGGTTTAGTGCACAAGTGAAACAAACCCGAGAGAAAACAGACACGAAACGCGCGTGCGGGAAATACTATTCAAAGTTGACTTTTGCTTAAATTTGAACCACCAACCATCAAGCTTCTCCAAGAAGCTTTATCACCAGCCATACTCTCTCTCTTCCCTCTCAAGCTTGGCCGAAACTTAGCTAAGGAAGGAGAACAAAATTTCCACTTCATTTCACTTCCAATCTTCCAACCATTTCACTCCAAATTCACCACACAACTTCCACTTCACTTGGAGATTCACTTGGATTAGGAAGGAAGCATCTTTCTCACGGTTTTTCTTGGGTCTTGGAGGTGCAAAATTTCTGATCTTACACCAAGGAGTAGAAGGTAATCATTCGGTCACTTAATCTTAGTTCTAGTTGGTTAAATTTTGCTAGGAAGCTTGTAGCTTCATGGTTATTGTTGTGGATTGAGTTTAAATGTTGGAGTGGGCTCTATGAAATTCCAAAATGGATATATTGGACTGATATGATGATTATGACTGTTGTTGGTGTTAATTATGTGTTAATCAAGTGGATATAAGTTAGAAAAGTGAAAGGAAAACCAAAGGAAGATTGTATAGGAAGAGGCCGAATTCTGCCCTATTTTTCTCGAAGCTTTAATCCAAAATATTGATGCTCAAATGGCCTTGAATCTGATGTAGATATGTTGTGTAGGATGTGTGGAAAGTTTCCACCAAAAATCATGTGAATTTGTTGGGTAAAAGTTGAAATTTCGAAATGGTACAAATCTGGAAAACTGTGTTCGGGTGTTCTGGACAGAGCATTTTTGAACGACCATAACTCTCTGCTCGGATGTCAAAATCAAGTGCCGTTTGCTGCATTTGAAACTAGACATCCGTAGTTTTCTAACGGTGTATATGAACCTTTTAATTCGAAGTGAATCATCTGTAGTGACTGATCAAAGTCAACTGCCCTGTTCTGTCAGTGCAACCGAGAAAATTGTAGCAGCTGCAACTTGTGGCTCCATTTTCTCTTACTTGCCAACTGAATTTCAAAACGACTTCTTTTGATGAAATGTAGCCTGTTGAATGTAGTTTCCAACGCCACCAACCATGTTCGATTTCAATTGAATTGAGTGAGATATAGTCCAATTCCCGAACTGTACCGAATCTGAAAAACCCTAATTTTGGCTAGCTGAATGGCCTAGCTTGACTTGGGACTTGTTGTTTTGAAAATTTTGATACCAATCACCTACCAAATGTATATTAGATGTTTTTTAGACCTTTGTTTCACAAATGAGTCAGATTTGAGTTGATTTCATTGGACCAAGTGTTTGAAAAGAAAAAGAAAGCGAGAAGGCAAATTTGCCTTGGAAATTCCTTAAACTTTTGATATGCTCCTCGATCAACTCGTTTCGAGACATATAGCACGTTTGTCCAACGATCTAGCGAGGTTGTCCAACGTTTGGTTTGCGGACCCAAAACCAAGACGGACGACACGACTTGATTGAAGGTGGTAGAACGACGACTCCAAGCGAGGTGAATACTCAAGTGGATAGGTCGGATGAACAATCAAGGACAATCACGAGATTGCTCAAGAACCCTTGCCAAAGCAAGTAAAGGAATCAAATCTCTCAATAATAGAAGAGAAACAAACTGAAATTTTATTATCAAAGTGTCTAACCTTCAACCGTACAAAGGGAGCCTTTTTATAGGCTAGAAACCTAGGAGCCTAATGCGGCCCATCTACTTAAACTAGAAAAGAGATTCGGTCCACTCTTGAACATGGGTGGGCCGATTATTTGACTCCAATGACTAATAAACTATTAATTAAAACACAACTAACAAACCAACCAGTACCTAAGGACTCAATAACAATCAAACCAACTAACAAACTAACAACTGACAATCGGTCAACTCATTACGAACACATGTGGCCATCATTCGATGCCTCCTTGGCTTGGATCAACGTGTAGGCAAGTCGGCTTGAATCAAAGTGTAGACAACTTGATTAACATCCTTCAAGCCTTCAATGTCTCTATGAAAGCCTTGAGTCAAGGCCGCCATCCGTGCACACATCAATTTTGGTAGTTTTGTTAACAATCTTCCCTTGCGAATTTTCAAATGAAATTTGATGGAGGAGTAGTCCTTCTATAGAAGTTGAATTGTACCAATTTTGGTGTCATTCTAAGACTGTTTTGATGTACAAACAAAATACTGAAGTTGTCCTTCCAAATCTGGAAAATGGACCGAATAGTCCTCAATTTTAACCAACTTTGAGCTGCTATATTTTGACGCTCAAAACTCCGATTCTAGTTCCGCTTGTTGTGTTTTAAACCTTGATTGGAATTCTAATTGAGGTACAAATTGCAGAGGCTAGTTCACTTTCTGTGAATTTTTCCGAATTTCCAAAGTTTACCGAAAACCAAGATCGAAATTGTCTTGTGGTGCGAATCAGCCATTTTAAGCTGAAATTTGAGTGTTTTCCATTTAGAATCTTGGGAAAGTGTCTTCTAGGAACTTTTAGTACTCCGAAACTAGTTTCTAACGGTGTCAAGTTTTCCAATTTTGGACCTACAGAGTGGAAGATACGATTTTTCAAAGATTGCTCCTTAAAACTGAAATTTTTGAACTTGAAGGGAATTGAGTTTTTAGAAACTCTTCACTACCCTTCGATATTGAATGACCGTTTTAGACTTGATTTCTTGAGGGAAAATAGTTTTGCCTTGCGTTGTTAAACGCCACTTTTGAACCTTGAATTTTGAGCAATTAAAGTTCTATTTCATAATATTTTCTTTAGATTGTACAAGTGTACAATCTCCCTTGTTAATAAGGGATTTATAAGTGATAGTGAGTGATAGTTAATTATTATTTGCTCAGGCACTCAAGACCTTCAAGGGGACCTCACAGTGGACGCCTAAACACTTGATTGGGTACTACTTCCTTGTTTTTGATTGGTGAGTGTCAAGTGTGCGAATAAGTGTTACGTGCTTAATTGTTATTAACGATTGAGTATTTTGAAAATATTGAGTTGAGTATGTACTTTATCGCACTCGTTCTCATTTAAGTGAAGTGTATTTGAATTACTTGAAATGAATTACATGAAGTGAAAATTTAAGTGAAGTGGTTCAGTGATTATTTATGCTATGATTGCATAAGTCGATTGGAGTGAATCTCCTCGACTCTCAGTGATAATAACGGGGATGTCCAAATCTCATCGGCCGACCTTGCGACTCAAGCTGGCATGGGTTTGGTCGAGAAGTTTGGTGAGCCATGGGAAAAATGTATAAGTATGATCTATTGGAGAGATCTCGCTTGGCATACTCGAGTAGTATCGCCTCATATAAAAGAAGAGCGGGCCCGGCGCTGGGGTATGTAATGGTGAACGAGAAACGAGTAAGTGAAGTTTCTATGGACCAAATACTGACCCGGTTGACGGAATGTCATCGTGGGGAGGTAATTGATCGAGCAGTGGCAAAGCAAGTGGAACTTAGCTTCTGAAAGCTTCCATATCCTTGAATTGTTTCTGGTTACTTTTCTTACTTGAATTGTTAATTACTTGAATACTACTGTTTTACTTGCTAAATTGTGATTGCTACTTGGATTACGTGCTTGCATGTGTGTTCTTGGCATCATTAGCAATCACTCACCCCGTAGATTTGTTTTCCTTAACAGGAACCGATATGGAGTGACACGCGGAGAAGCCTTTTGGTTGAACTTTTGATTAGGGATTTGAATGTATTTGACTAGACAATTTGGAAGTTGTATATTTTGACAAAGGGATGTACATTGAACTTGTGATGTAAGGTTGAATGCTTATGTATGGAAATGACTTCGTACTTTTATTCCGATTTCATTGTTAGTATTGTACCTTTAAGTTTGAACTGGAATTGTAGTGAGTCCTGGCGAGAGTTGGGCAGGCGTCCCGCCGATATCTTTTGGTTCGCCTTAAGGAGAAGTGGAGGCGTCACAGTTGGTATTAGAGCGCTAGGTTAGAGATCTATTTGGGAGATATATTAGAGACTTTACTTCTAAGAATAGGAATGAGATAACCTAGTTATACCCTAAGTTATATTTGAACGAGTTCGTGACTTTAAGTTTCTAATCTGGAAATTGTGGTTGTTTTGCAGGGATGGAGAATGGGAATGGAGGCTGCTAATGGTAATGGCCATGCTAATGGCCATGTAGAGCCCCTTAGGTCCATTTACTATAGCGCACGAGATGGAGGAACTCGTGTGCGTTATTCACCTTCTACTGGGTATTCTCGATGTGTCTGTAGGACGACATACGCTTACCCGAATAACCTAGTATTTACCCTCGACGATGAGCGACGTCAGTTGGTGGATGCCAACCGAGATCTGCTTCAGGAGGTGGAGAGCTCAGCATTATGGTGAATGCTCAGAGTGCTAGGATTGCTGAGCTAGGGGGGACATTAGTGAGCGAGATGGCTAGGGCTGAGGCCGCCCGTGATGAGCTTCAGAGAGCTAGGGCTCGACTTACTAGGATAGGTGAGAAGGTCCGTGATCGAGCTTCCGGGATCATGGCCGATGCTACTATGCTGATTGACGACGTGATGGAGGCTGTACAGAGTCCAGTTCAGGAGGGCGCTGAGGAGGATTCGGAGGAGGATCCAGAGAAGAACCCTGAGGAGGAGGTACTAGGTTTAGAGTGACCGACCTTTTGACTTTTGTAATTAGAAATAGCTGGGGTGATGCTAGTGCAAAGGCCATTGTAGTTTGGTTGATTGTGTGGCCTACTTTTGAGGCACTTGACTTTACTTTGGTCGTGCATGACTAAAAGTACTTTTGTGGCACCTGTGTGCTATATTTTTATAATTTGCCCCATGACTTGCTAATTGTATGCACTTTAAAGTGTAAATACATGTTAATTATTATTATTTTCAATGTTTCTTGTTTTAAGAAATTCCTCACGTGATCACTTTTATTTCTTGCACTAGGCACCACTAGAATTATGGACGGAAGAAGGAGTGATCGAGGTCGTGGGCGAGCCCAACCTCACGGAGATGATTAGGGATCGGCAACTGAGCCGACCTAGAGACAAGGGAATTTAGAGGGTAATCAAGTGGCTACTGCCATTAATAGGATGACTGATATCCTTGAGCGGTTAGCCGAAAGACAGGGTCCAGGGCCACTTAACCAGCTCGGGGGCCAGGATAGAGAGGAAGATAAGGTTTTGGAGAGGTTCCTGAAGTTTAACCCGCCTAAGTTCACTGGAGAACCTAACCCTGAGGTAACGGAGAATTGGTTGGAGAGGATGTCCAACATATTCGCTACCTTAGACTATACCGAAGATAGGCGAGTGAACTTTGCTGCTTTCCAATTTGAGGGAGTAGCACGTACTTGGTGGGACGTAATAAAGGGAAAGTGGGAGAGAGCCCAAACCCCTTGGACTTGGGAGAATTTCACGAGGGAGTTCAACGAGAAGTTCCTTCCCCTCCTGATCCAAGAGAAACGGGAGGACGAGTTTATAAAGTTAAAACAAGGAACTCTTAGTGTAGCTGAGTATGAAGGGAAGTTCACTAAGCTTTCCAAGTACGCTCCCGAATTGGTGATTAACGAGCGGAAGAGGATAGGATGGTTTATACAAGGGCTTAATGTAGAAATTCAGGAGGGCTTGGCTGCAGCCCAAATTTCTACATTTACTGAGGCTTTAGAGAAAGCGCAAAGAGCGGAGAGTGCAAGAATGCAAGTTAGGCTAGTAACTTCT
>NW_020861715.1:0-11227 GCF_003713205.1 Coffea eugenioides
CTGTATTCCTCTTGTAGCAGTTGAACTATAGACTGACTGCATTTCTCTTGTGGCGGTTGAATAGTAGACCGGCTACATCCTTCTTGTAGCGGTTGAATTGTAGACCAGCTACATTTCTATTGTAGTGGTTGAATTGGGCCTTGGACCTTATCCAAGACGTCGAGTAAGTGGAATCTAGGGTTACTCATGTGTATGCGTGAATGTAAGTCGGTAATGGCTGAACTGAACCCTCGATGGACCTCTTGCTTTAGACCAGCCTCAGAGCGGTCGGGTAACCTGAGAAATCTTGGGCAAAGGACAAGTTCCTAACCTTTTTACTCCTGACTGAAAGTCGTCACTTGAACACTAATATTACTGAATACGGAGCGTTAAGTGTCAACTAATGTCTCCAATTATTACTGCGTGAGCGTTGGATGTCAGCCAACGACTCCACTTCTGAATACTAAATACTTAGGGCTATAAGCCAGATCCTGAATTACTGAATATCTGGGACTATAAGTCCAACCCAGAGCTAGTTGGTCAAATCGAGCCAGCAAGGGCTTGGTCGAGGAGATCACCGAACCTTGGGTACTTCTTTGGTGTTCGGGCCCGATAAGGGGTATGTTTGGTGGACGAAAATTGATGTAAAGTGGTGATCCATGGATGTTATACTTTCGTGGTTGACAGAGAGTCAATAGACCTTGTTCAAGCTGCAGTGGAACTTGCTCCTGAGAGCAACCTATATCCTTTGCCATGAATGTGTTCTCTACTGTACACTTTTGCATGATCTATTTAGCTACTTGCTTAACGATATACTGGGTCATGATCTATTTGAGTTTGACTTGTTTATTGATGTCCGGTGTATGGTCTTGCCTGCTATATTACCTGCCTGTTTTCTTGGAACCTCACTGGGTTTTTAGCTCATTCCATGCAAATTTATTTTCCTTACAGGGATGAGATCATGAGAGGTTGAATTGAGGAAATCCTACATTTCATCTCAGTTCATCAGTCGCTCATGCGGCACTTCATAGATATCTAGCCAGCTTGTATGGTTTGAATTTTTTTGCAAGTTTGACTTCTTGGTTGTATTATAGATTGTGGGATATTGGAGGTCCATAAGTGTATAAATTGAAGGTTGTTCTTAATACCGTTTTTATTTTGAAGTTATCATTTGCAAATTTCATGATGCGTGACTGAGTCCTGGCAAAAGTTGGGTAGGCGGTCTGCCAAACCCTTGACAGCCCTATTTGTTTTCCTTACAGGGGGTACGAGCGAGGCGTGAGACTTGTACAGAGTAGTCTAGTTTTGAAATTTTGAATTGTACTCGCGCTAGCACCCGATTAGGATTGATTGTATTTAGCTTTTTATTTGGGCATGTATAAGTCTTGTAACTGGATCGAAACATCAATGTATATATTAAGTGTGAATTATTGTGTTATTTATTTTTCTATGGATGTAAGTTATTGTCTTGAGTTACGAGTGAGTGAGTTCTGGCGAGAGTTGGGCAGGCGACTTGCTAAACCTTAGGATACGCCCTAGGGGGAGGTAAGGTCGTCACAGATGGTATCAAAGATCCTATCAAGCTCGTGCCGGGAGAGGGTTCTTCTCGAACTGTGGGGATTGGCTTGTTAAGTGTGAAATAAATGTCTATTGTTGGGGACTTTAGATATGTATGTTGGGTAGGAATCTCAAAAGTGGTTGATTTCCTCTTGAGCCTAACTAACTCGAGTGGTAAATTATCATATTTTCATATTCCTGTACCCGAGTACAAAAGAGTGATACCTTTATGATAAGTCGGTATCCTGAGCAATATGAGGATAAGTTTGGATGGCGAAAACCAAGGCAATGAGGGTTGCGAAAAGTCTGAACTTGGGATATATTGAAGATATTAGTGAGATGTGGGATACTTATTATTCACGTGTACGTACTTGGTTGTATTTCTTCAAGTTTTGATTAAATATAGTGCTTGAGCAATACCTAGGGACATTTTTCATGTTATTTTCAATGTGTTCTATTATTTTTCGTTTTATGATTTGAAAATGCTTTTATCGAACTTTATAGCTATTTTATTTTGCTTATACTTACATAGGCCATTGTTTAAAAGAGGTATGGAGGGTAGGCGAAATTAAGGACATGGAACTACCCGAGGACGTGGTTCTAGCCGTGGCTGTGGGGCTAGACAGGCACAAGAACCAGTACGGGAACCGAGAGAGGAAAGAGGTGAAACAGTTGAGCCGCAACCTGGGCCCCGAGCGGAAGGGGGGATCAGGTGGCAACGGTGATTCAACAGATGACAAATATCCTTACTCGACTGGTAGAGTGGCAGGGTCAAGCCCCTATTAATCAACCTAGGGATCTTGACATAGGGCAAGATAGGGCTCTAGAGAGATTCCAAAAGTTTTCCCCTCCTAAATTCCTGGGAGGGCCGGACCCTGAGGCAGCTGAGAGGTGATTAGAGTCGATGATCAATATTTTCGCTGCCTTAAACTATACGGAGAATAGGCAGGTGCATTTAGCTGTATTTCAGTTTGAAGGACCAGCTAGGGCCTTGGTGGACATGATTCGGGCTAAATGGGAGAGAGAGGGGAAACTGCCTGGAACCTGGTTAAATTTCATGCAAGGAGTTTAACGAGATAATATCTGCCACCCGATAGTTCAGGAGTAAGAGGGAGGATGAGTTTATTAAACTCCGTCAGGGAACTAACTCTAAGTGTACTGGTATGAGACTTAGTTCACGAAACTATCTAAGTTTGCTCCCGAATGATATCCTACGGAGCAAAAGGAGGGTAAGAGGTTTGTCCAGGGACTAAATAAACTGTAGAATATAGGAGGCCTTAGCGGCGGCACAAATTAATACTTTACGGAGGTTTTTGGGAGAAAGCTAGAGAATAGAAATTGTTAGGTGCACAAGTGAGGGCTTTTCATGCAAAAAGAGAGGTTACGAGTGCCTGATGGAAGTCAAAGGGTAAGCGACAAGGTTGAATCTAAATATGCCACCCTCTATGATGGGTCGAGGAGATGGGGTGAGAAAATTTTGGGAACACCTAAGGAAATTACTCCAAGAGGAGCCCCAGGTGGGAGGGGGCAAGTGAGAGGTGCCTCGCAAGGAGGTCGGACCTCAGCCCCTCGAGTATCTTGTGAGTACTGTGGGAAGACCAATCATACTGAGGATAATTGTTGGCGAAAAGGCACGAAAATGTTTATGGTGTGGTAGTGTTGAGCACTAGTTTGCAACTTGCCTGCGCAGGTCACATCTAAACCTTGAACAAGCCAATGTAGGAGGGACCAGGCCAAGAGTGCCAACTAGAGTGTACGCTTGGACCAACAGGCAGCACCTGAACCAACGGAAGTAGTAGAAGGTATGAAGTCGTGGTTTCTATTATTTGGCTAAAATTTTTGGTTATGATAAGACTTGGGAACTAGAAATGGACCTGCAAGGAAATACCCTGAGTTATTTATGAATACATGTATGAATTTCGAGGTCGAAATTCTTTTAAGGAGGAGAGAGTGTGACAACTGGAAAATTCGCACATATTTTTTTTAAATTTCCTCTTATTTTGATTAAATGATTTGAGTAAATGACTTTATAATATATTTACTACTCATTCACTTCCTTAATAGTTACAATTAATCATAGAACCAAAGGTTTTCCATTTACTTTCATCGTTAAGATAAACTAGGGTTCTTACGTTGTTTTTTTTTGTAGTGTGATTAATTGGTAAGATGTATGTATCAATTGTGGTGGTTAAGAGTGAATTTTAGATAAGAAAAAGTGTGTGATTAGAAGTAAAAATAATAAGCTAGTGAATTGTAAGTGAAAACCCTAGTACGTGCGAGTTAAGGAAAAACGGTGAGAACTCGATATTTTTCTTAATTTCTAGCCCTTATTTTAATTCCATACAGACATTTTCTATACTTTCCTTTATTATATTAATTTTCTAGCTATTATTATAAGGGAATTAAGTTCCAAGACATTTTACGCTATAAGTTAGTTCATGTGACATTAGCAGTGTATATTGAACGTGGGACCCTGTGAGAACCTGTAATTTTCTTAATTGCTCGGTTTTATTTTCTATTAATTGCACGCTTTTCCACATTTTATTTATTCAAAAATTATGAAAATAAATTTTATGAGTAAAGATGGTTTTGAAATCATTTTTTCCGAGTATAAGTTAGCTTATGAGATTTTAGAAGTGGATACCGGGCGTGGGACCCGTTAGTGCGGTAAGTTTGATAAAATTCGGTCAATTAGGTTAAGTTGTGTATACCGGGTTTAATTTATCAGGTGTGAAGAGATTATTAGAAGTTACCTAGATGGATTATCATTGGAGAGACAAAAGGATAGAGTTGCATTAAATAAGGGTGACAAGTGTCACCTTGTGGTTTATTCTTGACTTTGACCATTTTACTTACCTTTACCAATTAACCAAAATTTACCCAAAATTCATCACTTTCATCCTTCTCTTGGCCGAATTTCTTGGTGAAGAAAGAAAGAAAAGCTCTCCAAATTCTTGATTCAATCTTGCTCAAATCCAACAAACCCACCATTTAATCTTGCATTTACTCCATAAAAACCCTTAAGTGAGTGGTTGTGAGGTGATTAGTGGAGTTGTTTGGAGGATTAAGGTGCCAAGTTGCTCTTTTCCTTTGGTTACTAAGGTGAGTAGTGAAGGAACCCCTCTCCTCTATCTAATGATGTTTAATTAATGACTTGTGGTAGCCTAAGGAATGAGATTAGGTGTTATTTCATGATTTTGGTTGAGATTGATGACATTTTCTATTTAATCATGATTTTTCTGATTTAATATGATTCATATGTTGTGGCCATGGATGATGATGGGAAATGATCTGGAATGAAACCGTAGTGTGTCAATTGTAGTTATTTGCGGAAAATTTCCGCATTGAACGGAAATTTCGGAAGTTAGGGTTTCAATTACCCCCTTTCTGCCTGGTACTGTTCATCATAGTTAGAGGACAAATTAGCCTTGGGTTAAAACATGAAAGTTGTAGGTAATGATATTTTAGAGATTCCTACAAAATTTCAGGCCAATCGGAGTAGCGTAACTTATGAAAAGACTGAAATACCCCTGCTGCCCTGTTTCTACCCGAACTTGATAATTGCTTCTGTAATTGGTTAATTTGGTTGGGAATACTTCTGATTTGGTTATTGACGCCTTCTTAAGAAATTTAGCCTGGTGTCTTAGCTTTCGGGTGGCTTTGAAATCACTTGATTTGGACTTAGGTAGCCTGAATTACGGTTCATTAACCAGAATGCGGTTTGTTAACCTATTTTTGCGGTTCTGGTTTAGTATATTGAATTTTTGACCTGGTTGCACTAGAAACTGGACTGAGTAGCCTTCTTCAACTTTGTATCCCTTTCCTTTAGCTTCGAAACGGTGTATATTTCACCTCCACCCGATAAGCATAGTGCCAGTTGTGCCCAATACGCTAAATGACGTCAAAACTGGTTTTGGGTCTTAGGACTTAACTTTCATTTCTGGTCTTTTCCTAGCTAAATTTTGTACTTGAATGACTTTGAGCCTATTGAACGGCTGTTGTGATGAATTTATATTGCGTATGACTTTGGGATTGATTGAGGAAAATAATGAAGCCATGATGGCTGGAAAAGTAAGCAAATTCAGGAGAAATGCTGTCCAATTTTCTAGGCCGTTTAGTCTCTTTAGGTTTGAGTTGCCTTTTGAAAGAAATGAAGGGCTTTTGGGTCGTTCAAACCCTAGGTCCTCTCGTTACTTTTGTTTCCAAAATCATATTTTGCACCCTTGCATTAGTAATTATTTGGCGATGCATATGACTAGTAGTCGAACCTCACTTGTGTATTCTGTTTACTCGATTTTGGATGTGAAACCCTCAATTGTTTTACTTTGGTTCTTTTAGGGTTTCTTGGCGATTAAAGTCAGTTTGAAGTGAAAACTTTTGAAGTATCCGTACTTGAACCGGTGAGTGTACCACTCCCCTTATTTGTTGATTAACTTGGGGTCTGTATATGCAATCTGTGATATGACCGAATGTACTATCTGTTTATTCTGTTTGAGACGAGGGTGTACTTTATCACACTCGTTCTCTTGTCTGTTCATATGCCAATTTACTGTGCAAAATTTGAATATGTTATCTGTATCTGTATCTGTTCGGACGTCGTTTGGAGGCTGGTATCCAACGACCTTTCTGTGACCTCTGAGCTCAACACCTGTGGCTAGTTACTCGAGTCGGGCCGGCGAGGGCCTGGTCGATTAGATAACGAACCACGGTAGTCTGTTTTGGGATCTTTGGGTATTGAGACCCTTGATTCCGGTATACTCGAGTATTACCATTTCTGAACTGATTGGAGTTCAGGCCCGGTAGGGGTATGTGAGGTGGAAGGAATCGGAGAAAGTGGAGTCTACGGTATTGGTTATTCCTTTAGCGTTGATGGAGTGTCAACTACTATTTCCATCAAGCTTCAGTGAAGCAAATGGGAATTTGGCTCCTGAGAGCCACCTGTATCCTTCCTATTTGAATCATTGTGTCTAACTACTTTACTTTACATCTGGCATGTGTACCTGATTTGTTAAACGTGAAATGCCATGATTTTACTGCTACATGTCTGGTACCTCATTGAGCGCAAGCTCACCCCTTTCTGTTACCTTTGTTTTCCTTACAGGGTTCCATGTTTTGAAACCAAGATTTTTGGAAGAAAAGAGTTGAGCTAGTTGTAGGACTTCTTTTGTTTATGCTCCTCTGTAACTGAAACCCTAATTGTATTTCGTGTAGCGTGAATACTCTGGCTTGTATTTTGGTTCATTGGTTCAAGACTCCGATGTATATATATGTATAAGTGTTTAATCGACGTTGTAGACACCAAATTTTGGTGTAATTTCATTTGCTGTTTATTTTTAATTTTTTCATTTTTTTAGATTTTAGTTTTATAGTTTTTATTTTTAAGTTGTTAGCATAGAATCTCTTGGAAAATGAATGAAAATGAGAAAGTGAAAAGAAAAGAGGAGAGAAAAGAAAAAAAGAAAAAAAGAAAATTGCCCACAAAAATGTTTTATGTCTTCTAAATTCAATCTTTTGGCATTTTGTTTATTTTTGTTAAGTTATTTTGAAAAAAAAGAAGAAAAAAAAAAAGAGAAAAACGATGAAAATGGGAAATGGAAAAGAAATGGAAATTGCATTCTATTGTTCTAGTTTATTTTTCATCAAATGTTAATTATTTTGTTTTGGTTATTTCTTTTTATTATTATCAATTTTGTTTGTTTCAAAAAAAAAATATATATATATATCTCCAATTCTGCCGGATGACATCTCAGTCACCACTCACCATTTCCTTTCAAACACTCCACTACCCTTAAACCACGAATTCTCTCCACTAGCTCACCTCAACCACAACAATACCCTCTGCCTTGGAACCATCGAAGAGAGAAAACCAGAGAGGTAGAGGGAGCTGCATTCTGCACAAAATCGAGAGAGTGAGAGTTGAGTTTCCTTCACCTTCTGACCGTAGACTAGAAAGAAAAGAGAGAGTGACTCGCAGCCTTCTTCATCCCATCCGTGAGCTGGTGAAAAGGCCGAGAGTTACCATTTCCTTCATTCCGTGTGCAAGCTTGAGCAAGAGAGGGAGTTGGCAGGCTGCAATCCTGTGCCGACCGAGAGTGAGCCGAGAAAGAAAAAATTTGCAGTTTCTTGTTGCATGAGCTAAGCTTCAAACCGAGGTAAACTCTGGTCCTAGACTAGCTAATTAGAGATAGATGAGATTGTTTAAGAGCTTGCATGTGATGGTTAAGCACTTGGACGATGAAATCAAGGGATAAGAAATCTGATTTTGACGGAGATGGTTGTGCCGAGAGCCTGTTCAGGAAATGCAGTCTTTAATCTGTTTATTTGTGACAATCTGAGCTCATAAATGTAATTAGCTAAGTAAAAATCAGATGATTAAGTCTTGCATGAGGATAATCAGTCGGCTAAGCAAGAAATAAAGATGAAACAAAAGAATTTGCTGCATGCAAGATCATCCGAGAATGGTTGAACAAAATTCTGGATTTGTGGATGTTTATAGTAGCTGTCCGAACTTGATCTGAACTAGAAATGATAGTAATTTCATTAAGTAGCCTTGCATGTTAGTTTTGGGTACTTAACACAATGATTCAGCCGAGGTAAATTCGGATTCATGCCCAAGCACTTGCTGGAAAATGCATTTCAACTTGCCAAATCAGTTTTATATGTTCCAGATTTTCAACTTGCTGAACGTATTTTATTTGTGTTTGCACTGGATTTTGCTCAGTTTTTTTTTTCTATTTGTTTGGATGATAGCTTGCTGCCTAGTTTAAAGCCTTGTGTTTGGACTTGATTATGCTTGAGAGCTGGTTTGGCAAGGTGCCGAATTGCAGAAAGTCTTCATCTGAAAATTACAGAAGCTAAGAATGCTTCGGTTTGACGAAAGTTTTCTAGTTTGCTGAAACTTTTGCTGCATTTTTTCCTCTTACTGATCTTTCCATGGCTGCGTTCTGAGTTTGTACTTCAGCTGCATGTTTAATTGTGTTTTGAAGGGAGGAAATGGAAGGTTGGGTGTTGAGTTTGAGCGTTTAAACATCTAAAATATTTGAGTTGGAAAGTGGATTTCAGATTGCCAAAGCATTCTACATGAATGTCTGTCCAGATTTTCTGTAATGCATTAGCTCTTTCATTGTTTTTGTTTGTTTGGAGTTGAGTTAAGCAGCTTGTTGATTAGTTAGAGTTAAGATGTTGGTTTGAGAAATATCTAATCAAAGCTTTGTATTTGACTTAAAAATCTGGTTTGCATGATGAGGAAATGCCGTGGCTGAAAAATTGTAGAATGCTGCAGAGAAAATTTTCCAGATTTGCATGCTCTCTTTCCTTGAATTGTTGTGTTTACACATAAGAGTTTTATGATTAAAAAGTGGAAAGAATGTTTGATAATCTTGTCCAAACCTTTGTTGTCTAAGTTGTTCCTTGCGTTTGAACTGCATCAGAAACCCTGAAAGTTGCAATAAAAGAAAACGCAGCATAGCTTCAGCCGAGTTGCATGAGTTTTTGGGGGTGTTTTTCTGCCTTTTTTGTTGCATGTTCAGCTGTGTTGTGTTAATCAAAGTGTTTAGTTGTTAAATGGTGATTGAGTGAGGGTCTTTGCTGGCTTTTGTTTGAAGTTTTCTATGAAACCTGCAGTTGAGAGTTTAAAGTTGCAAAAAGGAAAAATTCTGGATGAATGTTGCAGCAGAAAATTTGCTTCATCATTTTTGCAGGCTCTTTTTGTTTGATTGATTGTTTTGTTGCATTATAAAGTGGGTAGATCAAGTGGTGTTTTGTTATTTTGTGCGAACTGCATTTGTTTTGGTCTAAAAGCCTAAGGAAGTTCACAAATTATGAAGAAGTGCAGCTGGTTTGGCATTGCAGAAATTGTTTGTTGCAGAAATTCTTCTTCTACGTGATTTGCATGCATGGAACTTTCAAAAATTTGCACTTTGGCCCCCCCCAAGTCTCTCCTTGTTCCACTAGAACCCAATCAATTAAATAATTTCATCAATTTGGTCCTTGGCAATTTTAATTTGTGCAACTTCATGGCTTGTTTTGTTTCAATTAACTACCATGCTTTGTCAATTGCACTTAAGTCATGACTTTAGGGGTTTTATGACCGAATGAGCTCGTGTTTGCCTATTTTTTAATTTCCCTAAATAAATTGGTTGTTTGACCTTTTCTTGGCTCTTGAGACCTTTGGAGTGCTTAAATGTTTCGATTGAATTCGAATGGTTGACTAAGGTTTGCAATTGGGTCTTTAATTGGTAATTGGGTCCTTGGTGGGTCCTTTTCCTGAAACTTATGCATTATTTGATTTCATTTAAATTGCAATTAGGAGAGATTTGGTGACTTTGTTATACTTTACTATTTGAGGTACCTTGACCTTTTTATTGTTTTGAAGCCATTTTTCTTTCATTTGGACACCATTCAAAGGGGCGGTATAATTTCTTTTATCCCTTTTGTTTCTCTCCTATGTGACCCAACGTGTTAAGTGAATTGCATGCCTACTTTGCTTTCCTAGTTTTTTCTTAATTCCTTTTACTTATGTCATTTACTTTCATTTTCATGAAGTTATTCTTTTAATGGGGTATGTGTACACCTCTTGGCTTGTAATAGATAGGGCTTTGGCGAGCAATTTGGTCCATCTTCCCCTTCCCCTTTTGTTTTAATTAGTGAATGTAATAAGTTCATTAGTTTGGTTGCATGCCTATGTGTTACGTGTTACTTGCTTTATTAGGTTTTGCATCTAGTCGAGCATGTTAAGTGTTACGTGCTACGTGTTTATGAGCGTTTGGCATGTCTACTAGCTTTCTGTAGTGTAGATGAATGGAATGGATGAATGTACGTTTCCACTAGTCCAACGCTAGTCGGAATTCATAGAATGGGCTAGTCCAACGCTAGACCCTTAGGGATTTCCCCTCGTTAGTACATGTTTGTATGTTCATTACATGTCATGCATTCTTTTTAGTTTTGTCATTTTTTGCATGCCCCCGATTCCCTTTCCCTTCATTTTAGGCCTTTGCATTTCATGCTAGTTATAGGGTCCATTTGCCTGAGAAACCCCCTTGGGTAAGGGAAACGAGCGAGTGTGGCTTCAAAATAGCCTTAGCACGCTAGTTTTTCCTTCTAATCAAAGGGAAAATTAAAATCACAAAAACTAGAGGTCATTCCCGTACCCGACCTGATGCATTCCTCTAAGTTCATGCATTTTCATATCATTTTCTCACTATTTTCCTCACTAATTATATATTTTAAATCCACATGTCATATTCACACACTTATTCACTTTCTTTACTTTTCACTTCACACATTGCACCTTATTTACTTATATATTTACTATTTTCATTCACTTGCACACGAGCATTTATATTTTTATTCATTTGCACACAAACACTTTCAAATTGCACACATGCACTTTTTTCTACACTTTGCACACTTACACTCTCATTTGAGTCCTCATTTGCATCATTCATGATTTTCTATGAGGACTTTCCTTATTGGCCGTCACGACTCGTGTGAATGGGACCAAAAGCCTCATAAGAAACATTTCTTAGATTTAGGATTGCATTTCTCATTCATTAGTCAAATCCAATTTGCAATACATACTTTGGGTAGAAAATATAGGAAAATAAGGGTTAAATCGCGCAACTAGCCTTGACTAGGTCGAAGGGGTGCCTTGGATTTTTATCCTTGCCTTCCCCTTCGTCAAATGTGACTC
>NW_020861716.1:0-70680 GCF_003713205.1 Coffea eugenioides
ACGAGCCTACGGGCCAGAGCAAATAAGGTGAGATAGGTACTTTAGGTCGTAGGGAACCGGGCCTAGGGGAGGGCGTTTAGGGGCGGCTTTCGTATTTTGATAGCTGGCAGATTACTTTTGTTAGAATGGCTGGCTAATTTCTTTGTTATCTGGTGGTTGACTAGATTTTTGGAGCCGGAGTGCTCGTGTGTTATTGGGTTTGACTCCGACTGGAGGTCGGTATTGTATATTTTTGGTGTGGACTTGTAATGTACCTTCTTTGCGGTTGCCTTTCGTCGTATCGTTTTGTGGTTTTGTGTTTTCGTGTATCCTTTACGGCAGGTTTCGAAGGTACGCTTTGACCACGGATTGAATTTCGAGGACGAAATTTTCCTAAGTGGGGGAGATTGTGAGGCCCCAGTCCGTTCGTAAGCTGATATGAGGGTTATTCGTTAATCGGTGAGGTGGTTTCGGGTTTTTATCGCCCGCCTTTTCTACATTTTTTTCTTTATTGGAAATTTCCCCAGATAATTTTCTGAGTAAATATAGGTTTTAGATGAGTTTTCAAGTATCGGTTAGGTTTTGAGAAATTAAGAACGTATATCGGACGTGGGACCCACTAGTGCGAAAAGTTCGGGAAAATTCGGCCAATAAGCTTAAATTTCGGATACTGTGAAAAATTTATCGGGTGTTAGGAGATAAGTAGAGGAGGTGATTTGATTGATGTGAGAGAGAAAAGAAAAGATAAGATTGCATTTAAGAGGTGACAAGTGTCACCTTCTTAGTGGTTCCAAGTTAAGATTTACTATTCCAATTTTTGACTTTTTTTGACCAAAAGGTAAATATCTTAAAAATTGCTCAAAAATTCACCATTTCTTCTCCTTGGTGGCTGGCCCTCTTGTGCTAAGAAAGGAAGAAAACTTCTTCAATTTTCAAGTCCCAACTAGCTCAAATCACCCAAAAATACTTGCTTCCATCTATTTCTACTCCATAAAATCTCTCTAGTTGGTGTTAGTGGTTGGTTGGTGAAGTTTTTGGAAGAGCTAAGGTGTTCCACAACTTCCTCTCTCTTGTTTTCTTGGTAAGTGGTGATTGACTACCCTCCTATACCTTATGAAGCTTAGGTTATGCTTATTAGTGATTAAAGTGCTGCAATTTCTGGTTTTTATCTTGGTTTGAAGTGATTTGGTGAAGTTTTTATTTTATTGATGATTTTTCTGGTTTAATTGGATTATGATGGTGTGGTTGTTTATGATGATTGGCAATGGCCTATAATGACACTAGTAGGTGTGCATAGTTGATAATTGCAATCAATTTTGGATTTGGAAAATTTCTGGAAAATTAGGGTCTTGGTTGAACATTCTGTCCGAATTTTAGGTCATAGATAGAGGCCGAATTCGGAGCTTTTCTCAACACATGAAAGTTTGTAGATATGATGAGGTTGAAGTGCCTGCCAAAGTTCATATGGAATTGGAGTAGTTAGATCGAGTTTATGCCGTTTTTTACTGTTTGGCTGTTTTTGGTGAACAGATATGTCCGAACTGCGCTAGTAATATGTCTGTTTTGACTGTAAATTGGTTTGGATTTTGTTGTTGGTGTCTTCTGATGAAATGTACTTGAAATGTCTTAGCTTTCATATGCCTTTGGAATCAATGATTTTGGACCTGTATAGCCTGACTTGGACTGATTACAGTTTTGTGTGATTTGGGAACCTGCAATTACGGTTCTGGTTGGTTTTCTGCATTTTTTGACTTAGTTGTGCTAGGATTTGGATTGAGAGGCCTTCTACATTGTTGTAGCCCCTTAAGTCCTGGATATCCCTGTAAATTTTCAGGATTAACGGAGTGGTATAACCTGAGTTATAAACGAAATACTCAGACCTGTTTTGACCGTCAAATTCTGTTCTGTTCTTATATCCGGACAGTTTACGACTGGAGCTTTGGCTTCACGTTTGACTAGGTTACAATCTGTTTTGGGCTTGCGACCAAAACACCAAACTTATAGCCCTATATCAGAGCTTTCTAACGCCCTTGGAATTTCATGAATCGGATTTATAAAACCTGAGATATAGCCGAGCAAATAAGGCCTGCCCGTGAAAATGACCATTTTCTGGTCAGATTTGTTTTGGTCCTGACGACCAACTTCTGTTCCGAATTTGGATTGCCGACCTTCATGAAAGTTGTTCCATTTGGAATGAACTATCTAACTGCCAATTTTCAACTCTTTTGCCCATGTGTAGCATAGAAAACCGTTTGCACTCAAAACTGACCATTTGTGCATTGGCCAGATTTCGTATGTGATTGTGTTTGGTTCATTTGGGGCTGAAGCCTCCAGTTGCAGTTCTGGATATCTTCATAACAATTGTTGTTCATCCTTTAAGCTTCGATATGGTGTCTCATACGCCTTAATCCGATATTCGTAGCTCAACTTATGATTACAATAGAAACGAGTGTCAAATCTGCCGTTTCCGCTAACGGCCGTTTCCGTTTCCGTCCGTCATATGTATGTGCGCGCGTGCCGTTTTTGCCGTTTTGTTTGTTTGAGGCATGATAGTAGCCGTTTACGATATGATGTGACACAATCTTCTATTTCAGACGGTGGTGAGCTGGGCGGAACTGGTGGGGCCCACTACTAGCTGTTCATTTCGATCCGACTTCGTACTTTTGCTATTTCAGTTTTTGAGTAAGTATTCAGGCCAGTATGGTGTGTTTTCTTTGCTATGTGTTTGAGATGTGTGAAAAGGGTACTTAGGCGAGGGTGTACTTTATCGCACTCGACCTAAACCCTAATTTGAATGTATAATTGTACTTGGCATATGTATATGAACCTTTTGGAACCAAAACCCTTGAGCTTGTGGCTCGGGGCGACTTTCGAGTAAAGTTTGTGAAGTTTGCAAAGTTTGTGAGTTCGTGGGCCCGATCTAAGACCTGTATGGACTATTCGAGCCGGTTAGGGCTTGGTCGAAGTCAGTCCAACTTAGTCTGAGGTCACCAAGTTTGTAGGTTCATGTTATGAACCAATTTTGTGAATCCGGTTCACCGAGAAGGTGACCAAGTTTGTGAACCGAGCTTGCGCCGCAAGTTCAATTTCGTTCGCTCGAGCAAGTTTGTGAGGTGACTGGCCAGTGAGGGTGATAAGGTGTCGGTGGGTGTACAAGTGAAGTTCTACGGACCATTGAGTGTGGTCGACGGAGTGTCGGCAGGAGATCACGCATGGCATATGAATTGGCTTTGGAGCCACCTGTATCCTTATTATGTGATGTTACTTTTCTGCTTTTGCTTTACTCTTACTGTGTAACTGTTGTTACGTGAAATTTATGCTTTCGCCCCTGTTTACTTACTAAGCATATAGCTTACCCCTTTCCTTTTGTTTTCCTTAGCAGGGGCGGACGCGGGGACTTTTGGCTCGTACACTAGTATAGTTAGATTGGCTTGTATTAGTTAAACAGTTAGGATGTTTGTTTTAGTTTTGGTGGTTTGTATAAGGACCCTTCTTAGGGTCTACCTTTTGCTGGTTATTGTTATAGTATATTAGAGCGGTTTGGCTTGATGCTTTTGAAGATGTAAATAGACTTTTGGTGGTTGTATATATTATGAATCGTGTTCTTGTGGCTTAGAAGAGTTTTATTAGCTTTAAGTTTTGAGTCCTGGCGCGAGCTAGGCAGGAGGCCCGCCGATACCCTTGGGTTCGCCCTTGGGAGAAGTGGGGTCGTCACAGGTGGTATCAGAGCGCCTAGGTTAGAGGACTTGGGCAATTGTGGGACATACGTGATAGGTTTATTAGGATTACTTAGGATTATGTGAATCTCTTTAAGTTGAATGATCTATTTTAAGCTGAAATGTCGGTCAACTAACGAATTAATGTTTGTAGGTATGGATTTGGGCAGTTCTAGCGGCGTGGGACCGGGACCGAGACCTCCGAGTGGGAGGGGCCCGGAGTATCACGTTTGATTGTGGGGTCTTACTAGATATGGCCGCGGGGGCACCCCCACGAGCTACCGGGCCAGAGCAGATAGGTGAGATAGGTACTTTAGGTTCCGTAGGGAACCGGGGCCCTAGGGGAGGCGTTTAGGGTCGCTTTCGTATTTTGATTAGCTGGCAGATTACTTTTGTTAGAACTGGCCTGGCTAATTTCTTTTGTTATTTGGTTGGTTGACTAGATTTTTGGAGCCGGAGTGCTCGTGTGTATATTGGGTTTTGACCCGACTGGAGGTCGGGTAATTTGTATATCTTTTGGTGTGACATTGTAATGTACCTATCCTTTGCGTGCCTTTCGTGTATCTGTTTTGTGTTTTGTGTTTTCGTGTATCCTTTACGGCAGGTTTCGAAGGTACGCTTTGACCACGGATTGAATTTCGAGGACGAAATTGTCCTAAGTGGGGGAGATTGTGAGGCCCCAGTCCGTTCGTAAGCTGATATGAGGGTTATTCGTTAATCGGTGAGGTGGTTTCGGGTTTTTATCGCCCGTCTTTTCTACATTTTTCTTTATTGGAAATTTTTCCCAGATAATTTTTATGAGTAAATATAGTTTTTAGATGATTTTTCTAGTATCGGTTAGATTTTGAGAAAATAAGAACGGATTTCGGACGTGGGACCCACTAGTGCGAAAAGTTCGGGAAAATTCGGCCAATAAGCTTAAATTTCGGATACTGTGAAAAATTTATCGGGTGTTAGGAGATAAGTAGAGGAGGTGATTTGATTGATGTGAGAGAGAAAAGAAAAGATAAGATTGCATTTAAGAGGTGACAAGTGTCACCTTCTTAGTGGTTCCAAGTTAAGATTTACTATTCCAATTTTTGACTTTTTTTGACCACAAGGTAAATATCTTAAAAATTGCTCAAAAATTCACCATTTCTTCTCCTTGGTGGCCGGCCCTCTTGTGCTAAGAAAGGAAGAAAACTTCTTCAATTTACAAGTCCCAACTAGCTCAAATCACCCAAAAATACTTGCTTCCATCTATTTCTACTCCATAAAATCTCTCTAGTTGGTGTTAGTGGTTGGTTTGGTGAAGTTTTTGGAAGAGCTAAGGTGTTCCACAACTTCCTCTCTCTTGTTTTCTTGGTAAGTGGTGCTTGACTACCCTCCTATACCTTATGAAGCTTAGGTTATGCTTATTAGTGATTAAAGTGCTGAAATTTCTGGTTTTTATCTTGGTTTGAAGTGATTTGGTGAAGTTTTTATTTTATTGATAATTTTTCTGGTTTAATTGGATTATGATGGTGTGGTTGTTTATGATGATTGGCAATGGCCTATAATGACACTAGTAGGTGTGAATAGTTGATAATTGCAATCAATTTTGGATTTGGAAGAATTTCTGGAAAATTAGGGTTCTTGGTTGAACATTCTGTCCGAAATTTTAGGTCATAGATAGAGGCCGAATTGGACTTTTCTCAAAACATGAAAGTTGTAGGTATTGATGAGGTTGAAGTGCCTGCAAAATTTCAGGGAATTTGGAGTAGTATAGAGTGAGTTATGCCGTTTTTACTGTTGCTGTTTTTGGTGAACAGAATGTCCGAACTGCGATAGTAATTGTCTGTTTTGACTGGAATTGGTTTGGATTTTGTTGTTGGTGTCTTCTGATGAAATGTAGATTGATGTCTTAGCTTTCATATTCCTTTGGAATCAATGCTTTTGGACCTGTATAGACTGACTTGGACTGATTACAGTTTTGTGTGATTTGGGAACCTGCAATTACGGTTCTGGGTTGGTTTTCTGCATTTTGACTTAGTTGTGCTAGGATTTGGATTGAGAGGCCTTCTACATTGTTGTAGCCCCTTAAGTCCTGGATATCCCTGTAAATTTTCAGGATTAACGGAGTGGTATAACCTGAGTTCTAAACGAAATACTCAGACCTGTTTTGACCGTCAAATTCTGTTCTGTTCTTATATCCGGACAGTTTATGACTGGAGCTTTGGCTTCACGTTTGACTAGGTTACAAGCTGTTTGGGCTTGCGACCAAAACACCAAACTTATAGCCCTATATCAGAGCTTTCTAACGCCCTTGGAATTTCATGAATCGGATTTATAAAACCTGAGATATAGCCGAGCAAATAAGGCCTGCCCGTGAAAATGACCATTTTCTGGTCAGATTTGTTTTGGTCCTGACGACCAACTTCTGTTCCGAATTTGGATTGCCGACCTTCATGAAAGTTGTTCCATTTGGAATGAACTATCTAACTGCCAATTTTCAACTCTTTTGCCCATGTGTAGCATAGAAAACCGTTTGCACTCAAAACTGACCATTTGTGCATTGGCCAGATTTCGTATGTGATTGTGTTTGGTTCATTTGGGGCTGAAGCCTCCAGTTGCAGTTCTGGATATCTTCATAACAATTGTTGTTCATCCTTTAAGCTTCGATATGGTGTCTCATACGCCTTAATCCGATATTCGTAGCTCAACTTATGATTACAATAGAAACGAGTGTCAAATCTGCCGTTTCCGCTAACGGCCGTTTCCGTTTCCGTCCGTCATATGTATGTGCGCGCGTGCCGTTTTTGCCGTTTTGTTTGTTTGAGGCATGATAGTAGCCGTTTACGATATGATGTGACACAATCTTCTATTTCAGACGGTGGTGAGCTGGGCGGAACTGGTGGGGCCCACTACTAGCTGTTCATTTCGATCCGACTTCGTACTTTTACTATTTCAGTTTTTGAGTAAGTATTCAGGCCAGTATGGTGTGTTTTCTTTGCTATGTGTTTGAGATGTGTGAAAAGGGTACTTAGGCGAGGGTGTACTTTATCGCACTCGACCTAAACCCTAATTTGAATGTATAATTGTACTTGGCATATGTATATGAACCTTTTGGAACCAAAACCCTTGAGCTTGTGGCTCGGGGCGACTTTCGAGTAAAGTTTGTGAAGTTTTGCAAAGTTTGTGAGTTCGTGGGCCCGATCTAAGACCTGTATGGACTATTCGAGCCGGTTAGGGGCTTGGTCGAAGTCAGTCCAACTTAGTCTGAGGTCACCAAGTTTGTAGGTTCATGTTATGAACCAATTTTGTGAATCCGGTTCACCGAGAAGGTGACCAAGTTTGTGACCCGAGCTTGTGACTCAAGCTCAAGTTTGTGATTTCGTTCGCCCGGGCAAGTTTGTGAGGTGACTGGCCAGTGAGGGTGATAAGGTGTCGGTGGGTGTACAAGTGAAGTTCTACGGACCATTGAGTGTGGTCGACGGAGTGTCGGCAGGAGATCACGCATGGCATATGAATTGGCTTGGAGCCACCTGTATCTTATTATGTGATGTTTATTTTCTGCTTTTGCTTTACTCTTACTGTGTAACTGTTGTTACTGAAATTTTTGCTTTCGCCCTGTTTCTTACTAACATTATAGTCTTACCCCTTTCCTTTTGTTTTCCTTAGCAAGGGGCGGACGCGGGGACTTTTGGCTCGTACACTAGTTAAATAGTGTAGATTGGCTTGTATTAGTTAAACAGTTAGGGATTGTTTTTGTTTTAGTTTTGGTGGTTTGTATAAGGACCCTTCTTAGGGTCTACCTTTTGCTGGTTATTGTTATAGTATATTAGAGCGGTTTGGCTTGATGCTTTTGAAGATGTAAATAGACTTTTGGTGGTTGTATATATTATGAATCGTGTTCTTGTGGCTTAGAAGAGTTTTATTAGCTTTAAGTTTTGAGTCCTGGCGCGAGCTAGGCAGGAGGCCCGCCGATACCCTTGGGTTCGCCCTTGGGAGAAGTGGGGTCGTCACAGGTGGTATCAGAGCGCCTAGGTTAGAGGACTTGGGCAATTGTGGGACATACGTGATAGGTTTATTAGGATTACTTAGGATTATGTGAATCTCTTTAAGTTGAATGATCTATTTTAAGCTGAAATGTCGGTCAACTAACGAATTAATGTTTGTAGGTATGGATTTGGGCAGTTCTAGCGGCGTGGGACCGGGACCGAGACCTCCGAGTGGGAGGGGCCCGGAGTATCACGTTTGATTGTGGGGTCTTACTAGATATGGCCGCGGGGGCACCCCCACGAGCTACCGGGCCAGAGCAGATAGGTGAGATAGGTACTTTAGGTTCCGTAGGGAACCGGGGCCCTAGGGGAGGCGTTTAGGGTCGCTTTCGTATTTTGATTAGCTGGCAGATTACTTTTGTTAGAACTGGCCTGGCTAGTTTCTTTTGTTATCTGGTTGGTTGACTAGATTTTTGGAGCCGGAGTGCTCGTGTGTATATTGGGTTTTGACCCGACTGGAGGTCGGGTAATTTGTATATCTTTTGGTGTGACTTTGTATTGTACCTATCCTTTGCGTGCCTTTCGTGTATCTGTTTTGTGTTTTGTGTTTTCGTGTATCCTTTACGGCAGGTTTCGAAGGTACGCTTTGACCACGGATTGAATTTCGAGGACGAAATTGTCCTAAGTGGGGGAGATTGTGAGGCCCCAGTCCGTTCGTAAGCTGATATGAGGGTTATTCGTTAATCGGTGAGGTGGTTTCGGGTTTTTATCGCCCGTCTTTTCTACATTTTTCTTTATTGGAAAATTTTCCCAGATAATTTTTATGAGTAAATATAGTTTTTAGATGATTTTTCTAGTATCGGTTAGATTTTGAGAAAATAAGAACGGATTTCGGACGTGGGACCCACTAGTGCGAAAAGTTCGGGAAAATTCGGCCAATAAGCTTAAATTTCGGATACTGTGAAAAATTTATCGGGTGTTAGGAGATAAGTAGAGGAGGTGATTTGATTGATGTGAGAGAGAAAAGAAAAGATAAGATTGCATTTAAGAGGTGACAAGTGTCACCTTCTTAGTGGTTCCAAGTTAAGATTTACTATTTCAATTTTTGACTTTTTTTGACCAAAAGGTAAATATCTTAAAAATTGCTCAAAAATTCACCATTTCTTCTCCTTGGTGGCCGGCCCTCTTGTGCTAAGAAAGGAAGAAAACTTCTTCAATTTACAAGTCCCAACTAGCTCAAATCACCCAAAAATACTTGCTTCCATCTATTTCTACTCCATAAAATCTCTCTAGTTGGTGTTAGTGGTTGGTTTGGTGAAGTTTTTGGAAGAGCTAAGGTGTTCCACAACTTCCTCTCTCTTGTTTTCTTGGTAAGTGGTGCTTGACTACCCTCCTATACCTTATGAAGCTTAGGTTATGCTTATTAGTGATTAAAGTGCTGAAATTTCTGGTTTTTATCTTGGTTTGAAGTGATTTGGTGAAGTTTTATTTTATTGATGATTTTTCTGGTTTAATTGGATTATGATGGTGTGGTTGTTTATGATGATTGGCAATGGCCTATAATGACACTAGTAGGTGTGACTAGTTGATTATTGCAATCAATTTTGGATTTGGAAGAATTTCTGGAAAATAAGGGTTCTTGGTTTGACATTTCTTGTCCGAAATTTAGCTAGGTATAAGATGAAGGCCGAAATTGACTTTTCTCCAAAACATGAAAGTTGTAGCATATTGATGAGGTTGAATCCTGCACAATTTCAGGGATTTGGATAGTAGAGGTGATTATGCCGTTTTACTGTTGCTGTTTTTGTGAAGCAGACATTTCAGAGACTGCGATAGTAATTGTCTGTTTGACTGGAATTGGTTTGGATTTTTTGTTGTTTGTGTCTTCTGATGAAATAGTGATGTCGTTGCTTCATATGCCTTTGGAATCAATGCTTTTTGGACTTGTATAGACTGACTTGGACTCATTACAGTTTTGATGTGATTTGGAACCTGCAATTACGGTTCTGGGTTGGTTTCTGCATTTTGACTTAGCTTTGTTGCTAGCATTTGGATTGAGAGGCCTTTACTTGTTTGTAGCCCTTACGTCCCTGATATCCTGTAAATTTTCAGGATTACGGAGTGCGTATTAACCATGGTTCTAACACGAAATACTCGACCTGTTTTGACCGTCAATTCTGTTCTGTTCTATATGCCGACGTTTATGACTGGAGCTTGCGCTTCACGTCTTGACTAGTTTACAAGCTGTTTGGGCTTGCGACCAAAACACCAAACTTATTAGCCCTTTCAGAGCTTTTCTAAGCCTATATCATAGCTTTCTAACTCCCTTGGAATTTCATGAATCAGATTTATAAAACCTGAGATATAGCCGAGCAAATAAGGCCTGCCCGTGAAAATGACCATTTTCTGGTCAGATTTGTTTTGGTCCTGACGACCAACTTCTGTTCCGAATTTGGATTGCCGACCTTCATGAAAGTTGTTCCATTTGGAATGAACTATCTAACTGCCAATTTTCAACTCTTTTGCCCATGTGTAGCATAGAAAACAGTTTGCACTCAAAACTGACCATTTGTGCATTGGCCAGATTTCGTATGTGATTGTGTTTGGTTCATTTGGGACTGAAGCCTCCAGTTTCAGTTCTGGATGTCTTCATAACAATTGTTGTTCATCCTTTAAGCTTCGATATGGTGTCTCATACGCCTTAATCCGATATTCGTAGCTCAACTTATGATTACAATAGAAACGAGTGTCAAATCTGCCGTTTCCGCTAACGGCCGTTTCCGTTTCCGTCCGTCATATGTATGTGCGCGCGTGCCGTTTTTGCCGTTTTGTTTGTTTGAGGCATGATAGTAGCCGTTTACGATATGATGTGACACAATCTTCTATTTCAGACGGTGGTGAGCTGGGCGGAACTGGTGGGGCCCACTACTAGCTGTTCATTTCGATCCGACTTCGTACTTTTGCTATTTCAGTTTTGAGTAAGTACTTTCAGGCAGTATGGGTGTGTTTTCTTGCTATGTGTTTGAGATGTGTGAAAGCGCGTTACTTAGGCGAGGGTTACTTTAACGCACTCGACCTAAACGCCTAATTTGAATGTATAATTTTACTTGGCATATGTATATGAACCTTTTGGAACCAAATCCCTTGAGCTTGTGGCTCGGGGCGACTTTCGAGTAAAGTTTGTGAAGTTTGCAAAGTTTGTGAGTTCGTGGGCCCGATCTAAGACCTGTATGGACTATTCGAGCCGGTTAGGGCTTGGTCGAAGTCAGTCCAACTTAGTCTGAGGTCACCAAGTTTGTAGGTTCATGTTATGAACCAATTTTGTGAATCCGGTTCACCGAGAAGGTGACCAAGTGTGTGACCCGAGCTTGTGACTCAATGCTCACACTCGTCGAATTTCCGTTCCCCCGGGCAAGTTTGTGAGGTGACTGGCCAGCTGCGGTGATAGGTGTCGGTGGGTGTACAAGTAAAGTTCTACGGACCATTGAGTTGGTCGACGGGTGTCGGCAGAGATCACGCATGCTATGAATGGCTTTGTGAGCCACCTGTATCCTATTATGTGATGCTACTTTTCTGCTTTTGGCTTACTCTTACTGTGTAACTGTTTGTTACCGTGAAATTTATGCTTCGCCCCTGTTTTACTTACTAAGCATATAGCTTACCCCTTTCCTTTTGTTTCCTTAGCAGGGGGACCGGAGGACTTTTGGCTCGTACACTAGTTCCGTTAATTGGCTTGTTATTAGTAAACAGTTTAGTGTATAAGGACCCTTCTTAGGGTCTACCTTTTGCTGGTTATTGTTATAGTATATTAGAGCGGTTTGGCTTGATGCTTTTGAAGATGTAAATAGACTTTTGGTGGTTGTATATATTATGAATCGTGTTCTTGTGGCTTAGAAGAGTTTTATTAGCTTTAAGTTTTGAGTCCTGGCGCGAGCTAGGCAGGAGGCCCGCCGATACCCTTGGGTTCGCCCTTGGGAGAAGTGGGGTCGTCACAGGTGGTATCAGAGCGCCTAGGTTAGAGGACTTGGGCAATTGTGGGACATACGTGATAGGTTTATTAGGATTACTTAGGATTATGTGAATCTCTTTAAGTTGAATGATCTATTTTAAGCTGAAATGTCGGTCAACTAACGAATTAATGTTTGTAGGTATGGATTTGGGCAGTTCTAGCGGCGTGGGACCGGGACCGAGACCTCCGAGTGGGAGGGGCCCGGAGTATCACGTTTGATTGTGGGGTCTTACTAGATATGGCCGCGGGGGCACCCCCACGAGCTACCGGGCCAGAGCAGATAGGTGAGATAGGTACTTTAGGTTCCGTAGGGAACCGGGGCCCTAGGGGAGGCGTTTAGGGTCGCTTTCGTATTTTGATTAGCTGGCAGATTACTTTTGTTAGAACTGGCCTGGCTAATTTCTTTTGTTATTTGGTTGGTTGACTAGATTTTTGGAGCCGGAGTGCTCGTGTGTATATTGGGTTTTGACCCGACTGGAGGTCGGGTAATTTGTATATCTTTTGGTGTGACATTGTAATGTACCTATCCTTTGCGTGCCTTTCGTGTATCTGTTTTGTGTTTTGTGTTTTCGTGTATCCTTTACGGCAGGTTTCGAAGGTACGCTTTGACCACGGATTGAATTTCGAGGACGAAATTGTCCTAAGTGGGGGAGATTGTGAGGCCCCAGTCCGTTCGTAAGCTGATATGAGGGTTATTCGTTAATCGGTGAGGTGGTTTCGGGTTTTTATCGCCCGTCTTTTCTACATTTTTCTTTATTGGAAATTTTTCCCAGATAATTTTTATGAGTAAATATAGTTTTTAGATGATTTTTCTAGTATCGGTTAGATTTTGAGAAAATAAGAACGGATTTCGGACGTGGGACCCACTAGTGCGAAAAGTTCGGGAAAATTCGGCCAATAAGCTTAAATTTCGGATACTGTGAAAAATTTATCGGGTGTTAGGAGATAAGTAGAGGAGGTGATTTGATTGATGTGAGAGAGAAAAGAAAAGATAAGATTGCATTTAAGAGGTGACAAGTGTCACCTTCTTAGTGGTTCCAAGTTAAGATTTACTATTCCAATTTTTGACTTTTTTTGACCACAAGGTAAATATCTTAAAAATTGCTCAAAAATTCACCATTTCTTCTCCTTGGTGGCCGGCCCTCTTGTGCTAAGAAAGGAAGAAAACTTCTTCAATTTACAAGTCCCAACTAGCTCAAATCACCCAAAAATACTTGCTTCCATCTATTTCTACTCCATAAAATCTCTCTAGTTGGTGTTAGTGGTTGGTTTGGTGAAGTTTTTGGAAGAGTTAAGGTGTTCCACAACTTCCTCTCTCTTGTTTTCTTGGTAAGTGGTGCTTGACTACCCTCCTATACCTTATGAAGCTTAGGTTATGCTTATTAGTGATTAAAGTGCTGAAATTTCTGGTTTTTATCTTGGTTTGAAGTGATTTGGTGAAGTTTTTATTTTATTGATGATTTTTCTGGTTTAATTGGATTATGATGGTGTGGTTGTTTATGATGATTGGCAATGGCCTATAATGACACTAGTAGGTGTGAATAGTTGATAATTGCAATCAATTTTGGATTTGGAAGAATTTCTGGAAAATTAGGGTTCTTGGTTGAACATTCTGTCCGAAATTTTAGGTCATAGATAGAGGCCGAATTGGACTTTTCTCAAAACATGAAAGTTGTATATATTGATGAGTTTGAAGTGCCTGCAAAATTTCAGGGAATTTGGAGTAGTATAGAGTGAGTTATGCCGTTTTTACTGTTGCTGTTTTTGGTGAACAGAATGTCCGAACTGCGATAGTAATTGTCTGTTTTGACTGGAATTGGTTTGGATTTTGTTGTTGGTGTCTTCTGATGAAATGTAGCTTGATGTCTTAGCTTTCATATGCCTTTGGAATCAATGCTTTTGGACCTGTATAGACTGACTTGGACTGATTACAGTTTTGTGTGATTTGGGAACCTGCAATTACGGTTCTGGGTTGGTTTTCTGCATTTTGACTTAGTTGTGCTAGGATTTGGATTGAGAGGCCTTCTACATTGTTGTAGCCCCTTAAGTCCTGGATATCCCTGTAAATTTTCAGGATTAACGGAGTGGTATAACCTGAGTTCTAAACGAAATACTCAGACCTGTTTTGACCGTCAAATTCTGTTCTGTTCTTATATCCGGACAGTTTATGACTGGAGCTTTGGCTTCACGTTTGACTAGGTTACAAGCTGTTTGGGCTTGTGACCAAAACACCAAACATATAGCCCTATATCAGAGCTTTCTAACGCCCTTGGAATTTCATGAATCGGATTTATAAAACCTGAGATATAGCCGAGCAAATAAGGCCTGCCCGTGAAAATGACTATTTTCTGGTCAGATTTGTTTTGGTCCTGACGACCAACTTCTGTTCCGAATTTGGATTGCCGACCTTCATGAAAGTTGTTCCATTTGGAATGAACTATCTAAATCCCAATTTTCAACTCTTTTTCCCATGTGTAGCATAGAAAACAGTTTGCACTCAAAACTGACCATTTGTGCATTGGCCAGATTTCGTATGTGATTGTGTTTGGTTCATTTGGGGCTGAAGCCTCCAGTTTCAGTTCTGGATATCTTCATAACAATTGTTGTTCATCCTTTAAGCTTCGATATGGTGTCTCATACGCCTTAATCCGATATTCGTAGCTCAACTTATGATTACAATAGAAACGAGTGTCAAATCTGCCGTTTCCACTAACGGCCGTTTCCGTTTCCGTCCGTCATATGTATGTGCGCGCGTGCCGTTTTTGCCGTTTTGTTTGTTTGAGGCATGATAGTAGCCGTTTACGATATGATGTGACACAATCTTCTATTACAGACGGTGGTGAGCTGGGCGGAACTGGTGGGGCCCACTACTAGCTGTTCATTTCGATCCGACTTCGTACTTTTGCTATTTCAGTTTTTGAGTAAGTATTCAGGCCAGTATGGTGTGTTTTCTTTGCTATGTGTTTGAGATGTGTGAAAAGGGTACTTAGGCGAGGGTGTACTTTATCGCACTCGACCTAAACCCTAATTTGAATGTATAATTGTACTTGGCATATGTATATGAACCTTTTGGAACCAAAACCCTTGAGCTTGTGGCTCGGGGCGACTTTCGAGTAAAGTTTGTGAAGTTTGCAAAGTTTGTGAGTTCGTGGGCCCGATCTAAGACCTGTATGGACTATTCGAGCCGGTTAGGGCTTGGTCGAAGTCAGTCCAACTTAGTCTGAGGTCACCAAGTTTGTAGGTTCATGTTATGAACCAATTTTGTGAATCCGGTTCACCGAGAAGGTGACCAAGTTTGTGACCCGAGCTTGTGACTCAAGCTCAAGTTTGTGATTTCGTTCGTCCGGGCAAGTTTGTGAGGTGACTGGCCAGTGAGGGTGATAAGGTGTCGGTGGGTGTACAAGTGAAGTTCTACGGACCATTGAGTGTGGTCGACGGAGTGTCGGCAGGAGATCACGCATGGCATATGAATTGGCTTTGGAGCCACCTGTATCCTTATTATGTGATGTTACTTTTCTGCTTTTGCTTTACTCTTACTGTGTAACTGTTGTTACGTGAAATTTATGCTTTCGCCCCTGTTTACTTACTAAGCATATAGCTTACCCCTTTCCTTTTGTTTTCCTTAGCAGGGGCCGACGCGGGGACTTTTGGCTCGTACACTAGTATAGTTAGATTGGCTTGTATTAGTTAAACAGTTAGGATGTTTGTTTTAGTTTTGGTGGTTTGTATAAGGACCCTTCTTAGGGTCTACCTTTTGCTGGTTATTGTTATAGTATATTAGAGCGGTTTGGCTTGATGCTTTTGAAGATGTAAATAGACTTTTGGTGGTTGTATATATTATGAATCGTGTTCTTGTGGCTTAGAAGAGTTTTATTAGCTTTAAGTTTTGAGTCCTGGCGCGAGCTAGGCAGGCGGCCCGCCGATACCCTTGGGTTCGCCCTTGGGAGAAGTGGGGTCGTCACACACTTCACAACCAACCTCACTATCACTAAACTAAAGGTTTTTATGGAGGAATTCCAAGTTTAATCGGTTGATTTGCTAGGTTGAGCAAGATTGAAAGCAAGAAAGGTGAGAGTTTTCTTTTCTTTTCCTCTTGAGATGGCCGGCCAAAGAAGCTTGCAAATGAGGATGATTTTGGGTCAATTTGGTTAATTGGTAAAGTAAATGAATAGTAGTCAAAGTCAAGATAAAATCACAAGGTGACACTTGTCACCCTTATTTAATGCAACTCTATCCTTTTGTCTCTCCAATGATAATCCATCTAGGTAACTTCTAATTATCTCTTAACACCTGATAAATTAAACCCGGTATACACAACTTAACCTAATTGGCCGAATTTTATCGAACTTACCGCACTAGTGGGTCCCACATTCGGTATACACTCTTTATTTCTCATGAACTAACTTATACTAGAAAAATGATTTAAAAACTATATTAACTTGTAAAATCTCGGAAAAAATAATATAATAGGGTTTAATGAAGAAAATGCATGCAAGAAAAATAAATAAAATATTATGAGATAAAGAAAATTTACGGGTCCTCACAGATTCAGCCTTTAACATGGTCGAACATACAGTGTAAAAACAGGGCAGATTTGAAACCCTAAAACTGAAATTTATGCACTCTAGCTGAAATTCTTCGGAGACAAGCAAAACTAGCATTTTCAAGCTCAAAATTACTCATGACAACTACCAAATCATGGCTAAACATCAATCATCATATGGGGATAGAAAATTTACTATAAAAACTGAAATTCACCATACCCCTACTTCAAACCATAAACTTATCCACAAAACTACATATTTAACCTCTCCAATCCACTAATTGACAATTATTAAGTGTAAAAGGAAATTTCTAGGGAATTTACCTTGAAACTAGAGGAAAGATGATAGCTTAGGTTTTCTTCTACAAGAATCACTCCACCAAAACCTTTGTTCCTCCTTAATAAGCACTTGTATATGGTATAGTTTCCAAAACTACCGGTTAAAACTCAAGATTGAACCAAGAAATTGGACTGCAAGATAAAGTATTTCCTCTCTTCTCTCCCTCAAGAATTTCGGCCAAGCAAGGTGAAAAATGAAGAAAAATTTGGTCAAAATTTGATTTTAGTAAAGGTAAAGAAATTTGGTCAAAGTCCCCATCCAATGGTGTCATGACACTTGGCCTTTCTTAAGTTTATGCTTATCTCTTTGTCTACCAAGCTTAACCTAGATAACTATCCTCTAATTATCTCCTAACACCTTGTAAAATAATACCCCTTAATACAAAACCTCAATTTATCGCCAAAATTTATCGCACTTAGCGCACTAGTGGGTCCCACATCTACAACGCACTTCAAACTTATCATGAACTAACTTATACTATGAAAATGATTTAAAACCTATACTCACTTATAAAAATCTCTGTAAAATCAATATAATAGGGTATAATGAAGAAAATGCATGCGAGAAAATAAAATAAAATATTATGAAATAAAGAAAATTTACGGGTCCTCACATACTAGGAAAAGAAAACACGGCATAGTAAGGAAATAAACTATAAAAAAATGGTGAGTTAGGGTGAAAATGGACAAATGGTTCAAGAAAGCTTACTAAAGGCACAATAACTATAAAAATTAAATGAATCTAAACTAAGAGAAGACAATAAATCCTTGGACATTTTAACAAGTGTCAGAGTAGAATCAAATATCAAATTTGAATAGAGCAACAAAATGGAAGAAGAAGCATACCAAGAGCAAAAAATGTGCATGAGCCAACACTGAACAATTATTATCATTAGAGAGCTGGTTTATAAGTAATAGTACAAAAGAAAACTAAGCTAATAATGAAAAGCAAGGGTAATAAAAGGCAATAGTAGTGAAAGAAGTATTAGAGAGCAGTGGAATTGGGGGAGAAAAATAAGACCACAAGGTGAAAATGAGCAACAATGGAAAAGTAAAAAACATTCAAAATGAAAGGAAAGAACGACTACTGATAATTAACATTGCCACCCAAAACAACTTTTTGCTATAGCCCTTTTTATCACCAATAAATAGTGTAGAAGCCAAAAAGTATAAGAGTGAGCTCTCAAAATTTGATGATAGACTTCATCCACTTGACATCATTTCCATAGAAGAAGTTACCATTGTAACTCATTCATCATAACAATACAAGGTAGGAAGAGTTAAAAACGTAACTCCAAGTCATAGGTAACACCGTACAACCTAAAAGCTTCAGACAAAAGTTTGACAATGACAATTTGTCAGTGGAATTAGTTATAGGTTGGAGTTTTTGTGAGTGAATGGTTAATTAATTAGCTGATGTCTTGAACCTCACTAATAGAGCACTTTAAAGAGAAGAATGATAAGTAATAGGTTGTTGTATTTGCCAACTATTTATTAGTGTAGGATTTGAGGATGACCGACAGAGAAAACGATGAATTAGTTTGTGTCCAGCAATGATATGGAGATAGTACTTAAGTGTGGGAGTTAGGAGATGCAATAATAATAAAAGAAAAAAAATTAGGGTTAAAATGTATAGCTAGAGGACTACATTTGAGGTCACGTGCAAAAGAGCAAGTCATGGAGATGAAACAAGTGATAGTGCCCCAAGTGGCTTTTGTCTATATGTTAATAAACTCTAGCTGCTACATGTAGATACAATGATAATTTAAAGTCAATAAACATAAACTAAACTATCCATACGCATTCAAGATTATTATGTAATTAAGGTCTAAACAATCAGCACATCTTAATCAGGTCAAAATAAATTAGTTATGATATGATCCGGATTTTCCCTACTCTAGTCCATGAAGATTTCGCACGAGGCTATTTTTCATCAAATTCTCTATGGCGTCTTGTTTAGTTAATTTCCAGCATGTTAGTCATTAAGTAGGAGTAAGTTTAAGAGCTAAGTTAGTCATTTAAATTAAGAAATAAAGTCTAGGTCATGTTGACCAAGACCATAGCTGATTTAGGATTTTTAGGAGCTAGTTGACAACGTTTACAAACTTGAGTAGGTTTCTTGTGTTTATAAGAGGCTATAAATATAGCCTTAAAGTCACGATATTGGACAGATTATTTAGAACGAAATTTTCAGCCAAAATCTTGTGTTTTCCAACTCTCTTGTCCAAGAGATCTTCATTTGAACACTTGAGAATTGTTCTTGAGTGTTCATCGACTTATCAACCAATAAACCATAATTAGTTGTGGCATCATCTACCAAACACCGTGGTTCACTATCTTGTAAAGTTGTGGGTTGAGATTAAATTCAAGGTTCACAACTTCACAGGTTAGAAGAGTCAAGAGTTTCCACAACTCCAACTTGGTTGTTCGTCTAGATCCAGGGCTCTGTGGGATACGAGTTCATGCCATTCGTGGTGGGTTCGTATCACCTGGCATTAGAGCTAGTTGACAGTATCAAGTATATCTTTTTTCTTGTGTCCTCCATCATAAGTTTTTGTGTTTTTCAAATCTATTTGTCCGTGCTTCATCTAGTAGAGTCGCTAGGATTTGTAGTATCGTCTTGTTGTTTGCATTTTACCCTTGCTGTCTGTATATTGTTTCTATCGTTTGTGTCATATCTGGTCTTGATTTGTGTCTTGTCATATTGTTTGAGTCTTGTGTTGTCAAGAGTCAAAAAATAAACAAAAAAAAATCTGGTCCTTACCTATTAGACAAATCCGTGGCTGGTTACTAGGGTTTTGTTGAAACCATGCCTGACCTTGTTGTTTCTTAGGAAAACATTCGAAAACTCTTGAATTCTGGACAAATCTTGAATTTCTTGAGCTCTTGGACTAAATTCCAGCAATAAAACTTGAAGTTCTTGGGGTATTATTAGGTTCTTGAAATCTTGAAATAAAAACATTCCAAATCTTGAACCGTAGTTGATCTTTTTGAAGTATCTTGCGGCTGTTGTGTTTTGATTTGGCAAGCTTGAAAAAAAAAAAGGAATCTGATCCGTGTTAAAAAAAAGATGAAGAAGAAAATCTAGTACGAATCAAATCTCAAGAAAAAGCTTGCAAGTGGAATTCTAAGTTGACTTGGCTTGTTACTTACCAAAAATCTGGTCACATCACCTTGTCCAACTTGGACATGGTTAAGCCGCTTAGGGAATGATGAGAACATGAAGATTTGAATCCCCTTCAAGTTCAAGGAAATTCGTTTGACGGTTGATGGTGCAATCAGGCTCAAGAATCATTGAAGATCCGAACATGTGTCATGCTTATTTCTTGTTATTTATTTAATTAAGTTTTCAGCAATAGTTGTTAGTTAATTAGAGTTAGTCTTGAGTTATTTTTGAGTCCTTAATAAGGGGAATAAAGGCTAAGGTCATGTTGACCATAGTTAAGCCAATTTGAGTTAGTTAATTTCCTATTCTAGTCGAGTTAGAGTTTTAGGAAAGTAGTTAATTACTTCCAAATTTGTTTAGGAAGTTGTGTCAAGTTTAGAAGCCAAGTCAAATAAGGAAACTTGTATTCTTTCTAATTTAGATTAGATTTTTGAGTCTTGTAAGGCTATAAATAGCCAAACTTATGATATTTTCAGGAGGAAGACAATTATGAATTGAATAAAAATTGAGAGTTTTTCTCTTTCTTGCTCCTTTGGGAACGTCCCTTGATACAAAGTGAGTCATGTCTCCTTTGTTCAAGTTTTGGCTTATCAATTCAAGACCACGTTGAATTGTGGCGCCATTCTACCAATACATCTTGGTTCGCTAATCCGTTAACTTGTGGGTTGAGATAATATGTGACGGCCCCTCTCCCCCTAGGGCATACCCCAGGGTTTGGCGGGTCGCCTACCCAACTCTCGCCAGGACTCACTCACTCATAGCTCAAGAAAAATAGCGTACATCCATAGAAAATAAATAACACACCCACTTCAACTCAATATATACATTGATGCTCAAATCCAGATACAAAGCTTCTACACGCCAAGATACTTTCAAGTGTTTACAATTCAAGTTTAAAGAACCCTTGTCGGGTGCTAGCGCGAGTACAATTTCAAAATTCAAAACAACTAGACTACGCGAATCTGTACACGTCTCACGCCTCACTCGTACCCCCAGTAAGGAAAACAAATGGCGTGGAATGAGCTAAAAGCCCAGTGAGGTTCCAAATAGCAAGTTAACCATTATTTAAAAGTACAAGTATCAACGTAGCATAAGAACGAGCATAACAAGTTCATAAAAGTGAACAATACACTTCAAGTAGCAAATTTCAAAATGAACGAGTGAAAAATGAATGAGTGAAAAATTCTTTTCAAAAAGAAACAATAACACTACGAATAACAATCCAGATGTAAGGATACCGATGGCTCTCAGGAGCCAGATTTCCATTGCTTCACCAGAGCTTGATCAAGTATTAGTTGACACTCCGTCAACTTCCAAGGAAAGTAGCCAGTCCAGTAGTACTTTGCTTAACTACAATCCGTCCACCATTCAACCCCCTTACCAGGCCCGAACACCAACTAAACACTGGTGGTAATACTCGAGTATACCGATTAGTCGATGAGATAACACTCCACTCGACATCACTAACTACCCAGGGTTCGTTATCTAATCGACCAAGCCCTTGCCGGCTCGACTCGATTAACTAGCCAGTGGGGTTTGGGTCCCCAAGATGTCGATGAGATAACATCTCCAATCGATTGAATCAAAATAAAAGTACGGAGACGGGAATGAGGGGCACCTCCCACTCGGATTGAGTGTGGTAAATACTGCCGCTCCACACTTACAACTCAAGTACAAGTATATCAAGTTAATTGCACCAATAAACAAGTATATACCATATTAGGACAAGTACGATAAAGTACACTCTTGGCCGATCAAACAAATAACATATCATGTATTTACATTGATCAAGTATTGACAACAAGTGTCTAGTTCAACCAGGTATTTGGAAGCACTCACCAAAATGTAGTGCTTTTCAAAAATCACGTTCAGGTCCAACTCCTTGGTTGGAGTCCAAATCTGCGATAAAATATCATTGACGAATGTAAAACTCTCTAGAGTTCGAAACATAGGAGTTTCGCTTCAAGAAAATCAAGTAAATGCAACTCGTTTAAGTAGTATTCAAGATACTTATCAAATCCCAAAAAATTTATGCTCGCTCGTTTAGTTTCGGTAAGGAAGCGGTTAAAACTTTAGAACTCCCATTGGAGTCGAAAGAACGAGAAAAACGTATTTCTATTGATTATTACTTTCATTTTTCAAGGGTACGAGTTTCTGGCAAACTTTTAGCTTATATACCCTGACTAAAAAATAACTCGAATACCATAGGCGATCCAAGTCCAACTTGACCTCAAATCCCTATTTAAGTCGCGAGTATATCTACCTATCCCTTGAGTACAAATTTGGGCAGCACACCCTTTGTATTTACCTATTTTCCAGCCATTTATGGCTTCATTATTTTCCTCAATCAGCCCCCAAAATCACACACAAATAATCTCATTACAATAGCCGTTCAATAGGCTAAAAGTCATTCAATTACAAAACCAAGCTAGAAAAGTGAGCGGAAATAAGGTTTAAGGCAAAGAACAAAATGACAGGTTTGACGTCTTTTAGCGTATTGGTCACAACCGAAGCTACGCTTATCGGATTACATTGAATTTTATACCTCTACGAAGGTAAGACAAAGGGAAACAACTTTCATGAAGACCACTCAATCCGGTTCACAATTTATCTAGGTCAAAAGTACAGATTACAGAACCAGAATGTCCTTGTCAGTACGGTTGTCAGTACTGAATTCAAATGATGATAACTCAGGCTACAAAAGTCCGATCGAGGCGTTTTCAAGGGTGTTGGAAAGCTAAAACATAGCACTACAACTTTCATGTTTTGGCTAATACTAATTTAGTACGGATCAGGGTGAAAAAACGTGGCCAGAATGATAAAATGTCAAAACTGTCCACAGAGCTCTACCTATTGCAGTCAAGGGTATTTTTGTCTTTTTAGGTGCTACAGTACTCAGATTGAGATGAAATTTTACAGGAAGATATAAAAAATCATTTCCTACAACTTTCATGTTTTGTACTAAGCCTAATTCGGCCCCCATCATGGTCAAACAGAACCGGTCAGAACAGGGTCACATGAATACTCCAATCCGGAATTTGGTGAATTCAAAGGGTAAACTTCATATTTCTAGCTTAAACCACTACCACAACCTCCTATACAAGATTATATACACCATATACCTCCAAACAACAAGAATTATAAGTGAACCATTCAAAACCCTAACTCAAAATTCACCACTACAATCATCAAAATCACTTAGATTAGGCATCACAAAGCAAGAATACAAATTACTACATAACTCAAACAAGACTAAGGGAAAGGGGGAAGATGAACAGCCATAATACCTCAATAAAAGGCTTGCAAGAGATATCCTTCACCTCTCCTTGAAAAATTTAGCTCCCCAAGCTTCCCAAGTGCTCAAAGAAAGGATTAATCGGTTTAGTTTCTTGATTTTCTCTCAAACTAGGCTAAAACTCAAGATGGAATTGAAGCTTTCTTCTCTTGTTTTCCTCCCTCAAGGTTCAGCCACCATGCTGGAAAAATGAAGAAGAATGAAGGCCAAGAAAGGTTAAGAAGCTTAGTCTTGCATTTGGTCAAAGATGGTTGGATTGCTTCCACTTGTCACCACAAGGTTTCATCTTGAATTTTTCTTCTTTTCCTTGGTTTTATTGGTCAAAAATTTTGGCCATAGTGAGCTGATAAGGGGCTGATATTATGCACTAATAACAATGAGTTGAAGTTAAGAAAGTGGTGGTCACATGGTGTGTTCAATTGGTAGTGAACGATACCCGTCGGTTCAAGCCGATTTTCCTTAAATCGCGTATACTAGGGTTTTAACTTATAATTCACTAACTTATTATTATCACTTCTAATCATACACTTAATATCATCTAAAACTCACTCTTAATCACCAAATTTGATCCACACTCCGTACCGAATAGCCACACTACGAAAAGGCGTAAAAACCCTAATTTATCGTAACAATGAAAGTAAAAAGAAAACCCTTGTTTCTATAATTATTTGTAGCTATTGGGGAAGTGAATGTGTATTAAAATTATTGTAAACTAATAAATTTCAAATTAAAGGGAATTTTAAGAAAAATATAAGGAATTTTATGAGTCGTCACATAATATCAAGATTGTTCGCAATCTCGGGGATTAGAGGGGTTGAGGTTGTTCCATCTCTGTATCCATAACCTAATCAAGGTAGATCCTTCCATTGCCTGGTCGAGGTTGTTCCATCAAGTTTCTCTCTCTTTTTTTTCAATTCAAATCAAGAAACAAGAATAGCCGCAATTCCAAGTTCAAGAAGATGAACTAGGGTTTCAAGAATCACAAGATTTTAAATATTTTTTTTATTCAAGATTCCCAAGAATCACACCAATACAATCCAAGAATTTCAAGAAACACTCAAACCAACTACAAGACTCAAGAACAATAAGAAATAAACACAAGGTATGTAAAAAAAATTTTCAGATGAACAGTACGATGAACAGTACTGCTACAATAGCGACAGATGAACAGTACAGCTACAATGCCGTGAACAGTATCGATTTTTTTTTGACGACTCAATACAAGTTACTATGAACAGATTTTGACAAACAAACAAGATGCGACACAAAACGAGACACGATTGGAGACTCAACAAGGAACTAAGGAATCAACTAGAACAACGACACGAATAAAGCAGTGGAAATTCAAACCCTAAGGTGACAAAAAAAAAATTGAATTGGGAAGGGTTTTGGTAGAAGAATAAAGAGGAAAATCAGAAAAGAAAAAGATATTAACCTGGATCAAGAGTCGAAGCTCTGATACCTACTGAAACGGCACTCGATTCTCCAAAGACCGCTCGAGAAGAAATCGAATCGATCAGGCAGCGGAAGGATCTATCTTGATCAGGTTATGGATACAGAGATAGAACAACCTCGACCCCTCTAACCCCCGAGATTGCGAACAACCTTGATATTATTTCAACCCATAAGCTAACGGATTAGCAAACCAAGATGTATTGATAGAATGGCGCCACAATTCAACGTGGTCTTGAATTGATAAGTCAAAACTTGAACAAAGGAGACATGACTCACTTTGTATCAAGAGACGTTCCCAAAGGAACAAGAAAGAGAAAAATTCTCAATTTTTATTCAATTCATAATTGTCTTCCTCCTGAAAATATCATAAGTTTGGCTATTTATATCCTTACAAGACTCCAAAAATCTAATCTAAATTGGAAACAATACAAGTTTCCTTATTTGACTTGGCTTCTAAACTTGACGCAATTTCCTAAACAAATTTGGAAGCAATTAACTACTTTCCTAAAACTGTAACTCGACTAGAATAGGAAATCAACTAACTCAAATTGGCTTAACTATGATCAACATGACCTTAGCCTTTATTTCCCTTATTAAGGACTTAAAAATAACTCAAGACTAACTCTAATTAACTAACAATTATTGTTGAAAACTTAATTAAATAAATAACAAGAAATAAGCATGACACAAGTTCGGATGTTCAATGATTCTTGAGCCCGATTGCATCATCAACCAGCAAACGAATTTCCTTGAACTTGAAGGGTATCAACATCTTCATGTTCTCATCAGGGAAGTTCTTGAAACCACTTCTTACTTCCCTAAAAGTGAATCGAAGTTCCTTATAATGAGTTTCCAAATCTGGTCACTAAGCCAGTTTCCAAATTCCAGCCACTCCTTGTCAGGTAGAAGGTTTTCTAGGTTTCCAAATTTCTCCCTTTGTATCTTGGGTCCAACCTTATTTTCAGTTCTGTCCGGCCACGAAACACTTGTTTTGGAGTCCTAATTCCAGCATATAACAGTGTCTTGTTTTGGAGTACCCTAGAAGTTAACGGACCGCCTGCCTGGCTCTCGCCAGGGCTCATTCACTTAGATTAACTTCAGAGATAACATTACCATTGAACAATTGAACATTCACTCTTAAGTACAACTCCAATCAACTTTAAACATAAATTTGTCCAATAAAAGAAACAAAATACATGTTCTAAACATCCATTCTTAATATCACACCAAGCTCAAAACAAAAGATTCAACCATCTCAAAATACAAAAGAAACCATGACTACAATATATACACACAGTAACGGATCTTCCCAAAATAACTTTCTAATTCAATCCAATCACTCTTCAATCTCCAACTCCTGTAAGGAAAACATAGCTAAAAGATTGAGCTAAAGCTCAGTGAGGTTCCACACAAGCAACAATCAATTAAACACTTAAACAAGTAGCAAAATTAAACAATAAGGAAACATTTCACTGAATGGATTAGAGAACACTTCACTGAACAATCACTTTTAAAAGGATGCGGTGCTCGCATTAGAGCCACTTTAATGCACTACACACTCCACCGAACTCCTCCTTATAACCTCCAAAACAGTAAACACTTCCCTCACTTAGATGGCCATATCAATATCAGTAATCTGCTACTCAGTGGTAATATTCGAGCATACCGAAACACTTACCCAAAGCTACCGTCCTACCCGACCAAGCCCTTTGCCGGCTCGAATAGTCCGTTGAACAGAGGGTTTTGGGGCCCAGTTCAGCCGGTGTGGTAAAGTACACACACGGCTTACAGTCAAGCACACTTACAGTAACACTTGGTCAATTATCAACCTTCAAACTCAACTAAGTCGAGTGCGATAAAGCACACTCCCGACTTAGAAGGTGAGGGACAATTGAAAACACTTTACAATAAAACACTGGCATAATCACATAAACATCACTTAACTAACACATGGGCAATTTAAACACACAAATGTGGAAACACTCACCGTTAAAGGTCGATTAAGCTTCGCTTTCTGGGTTAAACCCTTGATCACTCTCAATTCCTGAGGTAAAATACAACTACAATCATTCAGGTATTCTTAATGTGAATTCTAATAAGTTTATTTAGAGTTTTAGGATTCTCTAAACATAGTTCAACTAATCCAAGCAGTCTAGTATTCTTAAAACTCCCATTTGGTTCACACTTTTAAGATTAGGAATTTTATGAATAGCCCCAAACATAAGTTCTAAAGTTCTAAAGTGTAAGGAGAGAAGTTTTAAGCGTTAAAATCTCACCAATTTAAGGTTTAAATCACTAGAAACCAAGTTCCTTAGCTTATCAAACAAGATGTGAAATTCCAGCAATTCTTTCTTACATTTCTCTTCGAGATTTATCAAATTTATCAACTCAAACAACGGAGATATACATGTACTCCAAATTTAAGGTCTTGTGAGGTGTTTAAACTAAGGTTAAACTATTTTCAACCCAAATTTAAAGATTAAGGCTAGTGAACTTTTCATTTCTTTCCTTTTTAAGCTAAACCAGATTCTAGTTTGCTTGTTGTTTAAATTTGCTCCAATTCACCAGCTTTTCAAGTGTTAAAAGTCAATAAAATGTACATGAAACAGGGAGAAGATAGTATACAATGTTTTACTCAAGATTGCAGCCAAGTATCATGAAATTTTCCAAAAATCACATGAGAGTTTCAACCCCTCTCTCTCTCGGCCATTAAGCAAGTTTCCAGCAACATTACTGCAGAATTTTTAATAGAGTTTACGTCTTTTACTTGCCTAAAATACTATACACACAACACACATTCTGTCCAACGTGAAATGAATCAAATAACAGGTAATTCTAGCAAATTATTCCACCAAGAAGCCACAAATAATTCTGTCCTCGGCTAATTACAACCTTCAAAAGTTCGGCAAGTTAAATACAAAGTTGTCCTCCTCAATTTCTTGATTTTCCTCACTTCCAACTTAACATACAGAGAGTAATTGTCAAGCCACAGAGTATGTTAAGCAACAATATAAAGTTTATAGCCAAGGAATCAAAAGCATAGCTGAACCGGGCCTTCCTTCTCGGCCAAATCGAAAGGGATTCTTGCAGCAACTAGTTATATAACATGAAGCTCTTCAAAAGTGTCTTTGGTTATATACAAATCTTCCATGCAGGCTAAAGCTAAGATACTATGCAACAAATCAAGTCTGAAGGAAAATTTTGGAGCCATAGTTCATAAGGAAACCTAGTAAGATTCTTTCCCTTCTCTCAGCTGAAGTTGAAAGAATTCCAGCAGCTATTTTTAAACATTTCCAGCTTACTCTTTCCATTTCTCATGAGTTTGCATCTGAATTTCATATGTAACTTAAATCTAAACCTCTTGCATATACTCTTAACATTATTTTCCCATAAATAACAGGCTGAAATTTCCAGCTCCCTCCTCTCGGTTGCTAGTTTTTCTTTTCACTTTTAGTCAGTCATTTAGCAACGTTATTCTCAGCTAAAACTCATTTCCTCACTAAAATTCAACATGCAACCTAAGAAGTCAGTTATACCAAATGAGATGAAGGTTATTGCTGTCACTTTACCTCTTTCTTATCTCCTATAGTTTGAAAAAAATTGCAGACTGCACGTTCGGTTTCCTGCTTCAGTTCCCAAAACTGCACCAGACTCCTCTTTGTACTTACTTTTGGCTCACGGTTCTGAGATTACCAGCTGGAAGAATGCAGCTAACAACTATCTAACTCTCTCCTCCTTACTCTCTCGATTACAACTAGAAGCAAGGAGGAATCAGAAATGTTTCCTTTTCTCCCTCTTGGTTGAGTATTGAGATGAAAGAAATGTGGCTTAGTCTTTCTCGGTCTTGCTCTTAATGTATGGTTGGTAAGAAAACAAGTAAAATGTGTTTCTCCACTCGGCCACCTCCTAACTAATTGGCCACTGCTGTCTCCTTTCTTTCTTTGGTTATCACCTCACTTAGTAAATATATGGGCAGCTGTCTTAACAGTTGTTATTCACCGCCCGATCTAGAATCCAATTCCTACTTGTTTTCTCCCTTCCACCGCTTAGATAGCAGATAGTTGCCTAGCTTCCATTCGGTTCCAATCCCTCCAAGTATATTCCTCTCTCGATTTTGTTTTATGAAGTACTGATAGCTTGTTTCTTGGCTGCATGGTAGTTTAACCAAAACTCTAAGGTTGGTTTGGTCCTTTAGTTTTAGTTCATTTGTTTGCTACGAGTCCGTAATTTTATTGTCTCATACATTGACTCCAAATTTCGTTTATTCCAATTTGTATGTACCTTGCAAAATTTTCCTACATTGATCTAGTAGAATTCACACATTTGGCTTTAAGGAAAATTAATTAGTCATGTAACTTAATCAACCATAGAGTAAATTCTAATGACACAAATTGGCAATAGGTCTATCATTTATTTGTTTGGTTCCTAAAATTTTTCTACACCATTCTATTATTTGTTTTTTTATTATTGTTATATATATATTTTATCCTTACCATTATTATTATTATTTTTCTAAATTTTAATTTAATAGGAATTCAATTATGCATTTAATTTAACCATTTATTTGTTTTACATAATATTTCTAATGATAAGTTAAATATAATGAAATAAATTCGAAATATGCACGTAAATTTCCGAGTTCTCACACTTGACAGCTCAAATTAGTCCACATCAGTCTTGGACTAAAAGAGTCATAGTTTCCTAATCAAGTCCAAGCTAGTTACTTCCTAATCTTGTCTCTTATTTGTTTGCACCAGACCTCGAAATTTTCCAGCAAATTTTCCGCAATTTTGAGTCATCAAAAACCTACCAAATTCATGTTCATCTTAGCCCAAGTGAACAGCATCATAAACGTCACTGCCCTTTGCAAATTATCTGTTATATGTCATTGAACCACTTGAGAAATTTCTGATTTTTTCAAGTGAGGAGATCAAAGACTTAGAGAGTTGCTTGGAGAGATTGTCTCAAACAATTGAGTGATACATGAGTGTGAGTGCATACACATGAGGGTGTGTTGCAAGGAAACTTTCCTTTGTCTTTTGCTGACCATTTGATGCGAATTCCTTCACGATGGTGAAATTCCTTCCCCACAACCAACGATCTTGATGGAAATTTTCCTGGTTTCAATTTGCAGAATTCCCCTTTAGACCCAATCTAACCCTCTAAGTTGCGAACAATCTTGATACGATTTCAACCCGTGACTTAATGAATTAACGAACCTAGGAATTTGGTAGAACGGCGCCACAAACAAGTGTGATTCTTGTTTGATAAGCCAAGATGAACTCTTTGGAAGTTTCTAAGATATTCAAGGGTGCTTGCAAGAAGCCAAGAGAATCACTCTTAATTATCAAGAAGTAAAAAATCTGCTTACTGTTGTTGGTATGCAGCCATTTATAGCTTTACATAACTCAAACCCTAAGAAAACTAGGAATTTGGAATTCAGCCCACAAGCCTCTTTATTACCGAAAATAATAGCTAAAATTATGACTAAAATAATGACTAAAAATGGCAAGGCTACTTTGCTTAAGTCACTTGCTTATTCTACTAATTCAAATGACAAAACTTGCTAGACTTGAACATGTGAGGCTTGAATTAACTCGTAAGTCGAAATGCTTCGTTCACGGGACTTGATCCTCGAGTTGGAGCAAAGCCACGAACTCCGAGCTACCTTCGAACATTGAGCTACCTTCTTTAGCCTCTTGTATCGCTCGTACCAAGACATTCAATTGTTCCTTCATCCTTTTGGCACGAGCTCGCATGATTGGTCCGGATAGTATCACCACACCCTCGGTAGTAGCTTGGATAACCGCATCATTCCCCTCCTCTTGAGAAGGATTTACCCTCAAATCTGGGGTGTCACCTAAAGCAAATGGACTCAAGTCAGAAATGTTAAATGTAGCACCGACACCATACTCACCTGGTAGGTCAAGTTTATAGGCATTGTCATTAATGCGCTCGAGGACTTGAAATGGCCCATCACCATGGGGTGAGTGATGCGAACTCGATTCTCCAAGGACCGCTCGAGAAGAAACCAAATCGATCAGGCAGCGGAAGGATCTATCTTGATCAGGTTATGGATACAGAGATGGAACAACCTAGACCCCTCTAATCCCCGAGATTGCGAACAATCTTGATATTATCTCAACCCACAAACTAACGGATTACCAAGATGTATTGGTAGAATGGTGCCACAATTCAACGTGGTCTTGAATTGATAAGCCAAAACTTGAACAAAGGAGACATGACTCACTTTGTATCAAGGGACGTTCCCAAAGGAGCAAGAAAGAGAAAAACTCTCAATTTTTATTCAATTCATAATTGTCTTCCTCCTGAAAATATCATAAGTTTGGCTATTTATAACCTTACAAGACTCAAAATTCTAATCTCAATTAGAAAGAATACAAGTTTCCTTATTTGACTTGGCTTCTAAACTTGACACAACTTCCTCAACAAATTTGGAAGCAATTAACTACTTTCCTAAAACTCTAACTCAACTAGAATAGGAAATTAACTAACTCAAATTAGCTTAACTATGGTCAACATGACCTTAACCTTTATTCCCCTTATTAAGGACTAAAAAATAACTCAAGACTAACTCTAATTAACTAATAATTATTGCTGAAAACTTAATTAAATAAATAACAAGAAGTATGTGAGGACTTGTAAAATTCCTTATTTTTTTCTTAAAATTCCCTTTTATTTGGAATTTATTACTTTATAATAGCCTTACTACTCATTCATCCCACAATAAGTGCAAACAAACATAGAAACAAGGGTTTTTCTTTTCGTTTTCTTGTTATCATAAATTAGGGTTTTTACGTCTTTCGGTAGGGTGAGAAATCGGTACGGAGTGTATATTAAATTTAGTGATTAAAAGTGAGTTTTAGATGATATTACATGTGTGGTCAGAAGTAATAATAATAAGTTTGTGAATTGTAAGTGAAAACCCTAGTACGTGCGAGTTAAGGAAAAACGGTGTGAACCGACGTGTACTGTTCACTACCGATTGAACACACCACTTGACCACCACTTTATTAACTTAATATATCATTGTCATTAGTGCAAAAATATCAGCCCTTAATCAGCTCATGTTGGCCGAAATTATTGACTACAAAAACCAAGGGAAAAGAAAAAATTTGAGAGTTAATCTTGTGGTGACACTTGGAAGGAATCCAACCATCTTTGATCCAAGCCAAGACTTAGCTTCTTATCCTTTCTTGGAGCTCCATTTCTACCTTCTAAGATTCATTGTGGCCGAGACCTTGATGGAGAAAAAAGAGAGAAGAAAACTTCATTTTCATCTTGGGACTTAGCTTAGTTTGAGTGAAAATCAAGAATCTAAACCGATTAATCTCTTAGTTGGGCACTTGGGAAGCTAGGTGTGCTAAAAGTTTGGAAGGAAAGGTTGAGGTTTCTCTTGAAAACATCTTTGGCAAGGTATTAAGGCTGTTTTTCCATTTTCTTTCCCTTAATCTTGTTTAAGTTTGTATAGCAACTTCAATTCTTGGTTAATGATAGTTATTTAAGTAGTTTTGATGATTATGGTGAATTTTTGAGTTAGGATTTGAATTGTTCAGTTGTATTTCTTATTTTTTAGATAGCATATGATGTTTATAAGGTTGGATAGGAAGTTGGGATGGTAGTTTAAGACATGAATGAGAATGTAAACCTTGAATTCATCAATTTCCAGCATTAATTCCTTGAACTGCCCTGTTCTAACCAGTTTCATTCGGCCATGATGGAGGCTGAATTGGGTTTAGGTTAAAACATTAAAGTTGTAGGAAATGATGTTATATAGTTTCCTATAAAATTTCAGCTCAATCAGAGCACTGTATCATGTGAAATCACTGAAATACCCCTGACTGCCAAATGTATAGTTTTTGAACAGTTTTGAGATTTCACAATTTTGGCTTTGTTTTTCACCTTAATCTGTATCAAACCAGCCTTTGGCCAAAACACAAAACTTTTAACCCTATGTTTCACCTTTCCAACGCATCTAAAAACGCCTCAATCGGAATTCCATAGCCTGAGTTATTGTCATTTGAATCCAGTACTGACAACCATACTGGCAAGGACATTCTGGTTCTATAATCTGTAAATTCGACCTTGATCAATTGTGAACTGGGTTGAGTTGTCTTCATGAAAGTTGTAACCCTTTGTCTTAGATTTGAAACGGTATAAAGCATACCCCAATCCGATAAATGTAGCTCTAGGTGTGACTAAAATGCTATAAGATGTCAAATCTATTGTTTAGCTTTGGTCCTCAAAAACTGATTTTTGGTTGTTTTATTAGACTTGTATTGTAACTGGATGATTTTGGAGCCTAATTGAAGGGCTATGTTGGTAAAATTGCTTGTGCGTGTTTTAGGGCTGAATTGAGAAAAATAATGAAGTCATAAATGGCTGAAAAATAGGTAAACACAAATGGCGTGCTACCCAAATTTACACTCCAGGGTTAGGTAGAGGTACTCGCAACTTGAGTACGAATTCGGGAACAAATCTCACTTGAATCGTCTAGGGTATTCACGTTTTCTTTCATAGAGGTATATAAGTTAGAATTCGGTAAAAACTTGTACTCTTGGAAAATGAAAGTAACGACTAATAGAAAGACATTTTTCTCGTCACTTCGACTCAAACGGAGATTTCAAAGGTTAATCACTTCAAAGTTTCAATGTTTTAAGAGCGAGCATGAGTTTACAAATATTCTTCAAATAAGTTTCAATTACGTGATTCTCGTTAAACGAAACGTTTAAGTTTCGAACTTTGATCGATTTTCAAAGCTCTTGAACGATGTTTTATCGCAGATTTGGACTCCAAACCAGGAGTACAACCTGAGCGTGATCTGTAAAAGCACTACATTTTGGTGAGTGCTTCCAAATACCTGATTGAACTGGACACTTGTTTTCAATACTTGACCCATGTGATCGAATGATATTTGATTGGTATGGTCGGGCAAGGGTATACTTTATCGCACTTGCCCTAATGTGATATGAACTCGTTTATTGTTGCAATTGACTTGATATACTTATGCTTGATTTGTAAGTGCTAAGCGGCAGTATATACTACACTCTATTCGAGTGGGAGGTGTCTCTCATTCCCGTCTCCATACTTTTATCTTGATTCAATCGATTGGAGATGTTATCTCATCGACTTCTTGGGAACCCAAACCCCACTGGTTAGTTAATCGAGTCGAGCCGGCAAGGGCTTGGTCGATTAGATAACAAACCATGGGTATCTAGTGTTGTCGAGTGGAGTGTTATCTCCTCGACTAATCGGTATGTTTGAGTATTACCACCAGTGTTTATCGTAGAGTTCGGACCCGGAAAGAGGTTTGGTTGGTTGACGGAGATTGGAGTTAAGTGGTGTACTACTGGACTAGTTACCTTACTTGAAAGTTGACGGAGTGTCAACTACCTCTCGATCAAGCTACGGTGGAGCTAATTTACAAGAGCAACTGTATCCTTTTACGTGAAATGCTGAATATTTATTGTTTGGCCATATGAAGTGTTATTGCTCACTTTCTCGACTTGTTATGCTCGCTATTTCACTATTATGATACATTCACTGTTAATTAATGGTCAATTTGCTATTTGGAACATCACTGAGTTTTAGCTCACTCCGTTAGTTTTATTTTCCTTACAGGGGATACGAGCGAGGCGTGGGACGTGTACAAACTAGCGTAGTCTAGTTGTTTTGAATTTTGTAATTGTACTCGCACTAGTTGCTCGATTAGGGTTGAATGTATTAAGAACTTAAATCTTTTGATGTATTTGGGATTGTATGGATGGTTGAGATAGAAATGAATGTATTTGTATGTTCCAAACTTGGGAACTGTTATTTCGTTTATTCTTGAGGTTGCATCCTATTTTATTTGATGTGAGTGAGTGAGTCCTAACGAGAGTTGGGCAGGCGGTCCGCTAAACCCTAGGGTACGCCCCAGAGGGAGGTGGGGTCGTCACAAAATAAGCATGACACAAGTTCGGATCTTCAATGATTCTTGAGCCCTATTGCACCATCAACCGTCAAACGAATTTCCTTGAACTTGAAGGGGAACCAAATCTTTATGTTCTCATCATTCCCTTTCTCTTGAAAGACGATTTGTCCTCAAATCGAGTGCTTGCTTACAAACGAGTAACTCGGGGAATGTCTTGATATATGCAATCCAAGAAGCATGTCGTCAACTCAACTTGATTCTGAACACGAACCATTGCAGGTGCTCCATTTGCCAAAGAGTAGCTTTGATAACTTCACCCAATTGTACTTGGCTAGAATTTGGAAGTTTAGCTTGATTGATTCTTGGATTCACTTTTGGAAAGCAAATTGCTATTTTAAGAAGCTTTCCTAAGTGTGATTCAAGTGGTAAACCAAACTGGACAAGGATTTATGTTACCAGATTTTGGCAACAATCCAAGTCAAATTAAGTTTCCAAATTCAAGACAATCTCAAATGGAGAATATTGAGTAGTGGAATGCATAGCTCTATTATATGCAAATTCTACATGAGGTAGACACTTTTTCCAATTTTTTAGATTAGACTTGATGATAGTACGCAAAAAAGTAGAGAGAGTGCGATTGACAATCTCGGTTTGTCCATCGGTTTGCGAATGACTAGTGGTCGAGAACAATAATTTAGTACCCAATTTAGACCACAAAGTTTTCCAAAAATAAGAGAGAAATTTGACATCTCTATCCGACACTATTGTTCTAGGAATGCCATGCAACCTAACAACTTCTTTGAAAAATAAGTCTGTTACATGAGATGCATCATCACTCTTATGGCCGGCAATAAAGTGTGCCATTTTAGAAAACCTATCGACAGCCACGTAAATAGAATCATGCCCTTTCTTAGACCTAGGTAAGCCAAGAATGAAATTGTAACGATCCCACATCGGCTAGGGAGGAGAGTCCTAACTGCTTTATAACCTGTTGTGGGTATCCCCCCACCTAACCAAGGCCTTTTGAAGGGGTGTTGGGTTTCTTGACCTGCGGGATTGAGCTCTTCACTTTGTCGCGCCCTATTTTTCGAAAAATAAAATTATGTGTTTATAAAAATGAATTTTTGATTAATTTTAAGTGAAAATGAGTTTTGAATTTTAGAGAATGAATAAAGAAAAAGGACCTAAAATGCGACTTAAAAAATGCGATGATTTTGCCCCAAAATAAAAGTCCAAAAAAGGGGTTTAGGAAAAATAGGAGTCGCCACTTGGTATCGAGTTTAGGTGTACCAAGTCACCAAAAAAATAAATTTTTAAATAAAAAAAATAGATAAAACCCTTTTTAGTCGACTCCAAATCTTCGAAAAATAAGAGAAAAGGGTTCAGGAGTCATGGTTGAAGAAAAGGAAGGCAAGGATAAAATCCAAAGCACCCTTTCAACTTAGCCAAGGTTAGCTGCGAGATTTAGTCAAAAATTTTCCTATTCTAACCTTTAGACTTATCACATTGGGATGTTTCTACAATGGATGCAAAACCTAAACCTAGAACGGTATCGAGAGGGTCGAAATATCTCTTCAAAGTGTAATTGGTGTGAATCATTTTAATTGTGATGACCAAAATGATTCTTAGAAGAGGTCACGAATATGTAAAGAGTGAGACTCGACGAAAAGAAAAATTATAATATATAAGTATACGTGACCTAAAAAAAGGAATGCAACATAACGGGTAAGAGGGACTAAGATTTGTGACTCAATTTTCCTTTTTATAAAGGAGATACGAGCATGCTAAGAGTAAAAAGCCATACTCGTCCATTTCCCATATTTGAAGGGTACTCCCTAACCTAATCAAGCGAATGCACTAACCTATTTCTAATTTTTTCTTAAATGGAATGCAAGTCTAAATGTCATGTGTTTATCTCAGTCCATGACTTTTGATGATTACAAAACAAATGGATGTTACTAATGTTCTTTAAATAGACCTCTTCAGAAATGGAGCAAAACAGGGTCAAAGATTAAGCACAAAGGATGCTGAAGCTACTATCGGACGCACAAGAAGACTGGATCGGACATCTGACAAACTTTACGTAACTTCGGACGCATGAAGAACTACACCCTCGGACGTCCGAAGATATTGAGTCATTCCTTCTAAGCTCACTGACCTCGATCGGATGCACATTATCAAGAGCACCGGACGTCCGACAAACGTTGCGACACTTCGAACGCAAAGCTTTGGAAGCACAGGACATCCGAAAAGAATTGAAGAAGAATTCTCAGTTTCATCCCCACCCGCGGACGCATACATTGAAGGTACCGGAGGTCCAATATAATCCAAGAAAATTTCCTGAGCTCACTGCCTACGATCGGACGCAAGAAATTGGCCTACCGGACGTCCGACACTACCAACGGCTAGTTGACTCTTCAGCTACCTTATGTCCGTTGGAAGCATTAATTGAGGAACTTTCTGGTCCCATATAAATAGAACAAAGTTAACCACTTCTGAAAAACTTTGCACATTGAGACTACATCAGATCTAGAGTGATTCAAGGGTAAGAATACTCTTAAAAGAATATTTGTACTCTCAGTTGTGTAATTTTCATTTAGTTCTTCAAGTGTGTTTCAATTACTTCAATAGTGTAGCTTTGTGATAGTAAAACTTCCTTGCTTGACCAAGTGTGACTTGGGGTAAGGAGGAAGTGATCCTTCCCTTGTACACAAGAGATTGGTTGTAAGTTGATCAACTTGAAGAAGCTTGCACTATAAAGTGACATTCAAACTCAAGAGGAGTTTGGTATTTGGTTTGATACTGTGAGAACCCGAAAATTTTCTGAATTTCTAGGCCTTATTTTCTTTATTTGCACCCGTTTTCTATATTTTTGTTATTATGTTAACTTTAGAGATATTTTTATAAGTAAATATAGTTTTTAAATTATTTTTCTAGTATAAGTTAGTTTTTGAGAAATTAAGAGTGTATACCGGATGTGGGACCCGCTAGTGCAGTAAGTGCGGTAAAATTCGGTCAATTAGGTTAAGTTTTGTATACCAGGAGTTATTTATTAGGTGCTAAGAGATAATTAGAGGTTACCTAGATGGATTAGTATTGGAGAGACAAGAGGATAAGTTTAAACCAAAAAGGTGACAAGTGTCACCCTCCTATTCAATCTTGGACTTTGACTACTATTCCTTAACTTTACTAAATGTTCAAATTGGACACAAAATCATCTTCATTCTTCAACCATTTGGCCGAGCTTCTTGAGGAGGAAAAGAAAGGAAAGCTTTCACCTTGGTTCTTCATTTCTTGCTCCAATCTCACAACTTAACCGTTACAACTTGAAATTACTCCATAAAAACCCTTAGCTAAGTAGTATTGAGCTAGTTAGTGGAGTGGTTTGGAAGGGAGAAGTGTTAAGTTGTCTCTTTTCTTGAGTTGGTAAGGTGAGTAGCTAAGGAATGCTTTCTTTGGTCTTGTTAATGTTGAATTAGTGATTTGTGTTAGTTAAAGAGGTATTTTTGTGGGTTATTTCATGACTTTTGGAAGAGATTGTGGAATTTTTATTTTTATTCATAATTTTTCTGTTTTTATATGTTTAATGTTGGTTGGCCATGGATGATAGGTTAGTATGGTCTAGAATGAAGCTCTGGTGTGTTAATTGTCGCTATTTGCGGAAAATTTCCGCTTTGTACAGAAAATTTCAGGTTTAGGGTTTTAATTTGATCATGATTGGGGGTGGTTTTGGACCTACCAATTGGTTGTATCTTAAGGGTGTTTCCTAGACTATGATTGGTATGTGCAATGGTGATTGTTTGTTATGAAATTTGGTGGTTGATGGTAGCATGGTAAAGTACGGAAATCTAGGGGAAGTGCTGCTGAAATTTTCGCAGGACCCTTGAGCAGTCTTGGGGAATCTACTATATCTTAATGTAGGAAAATTGGAATTGAGTTCCGTTTATTGTGTTTTAAACTAGATTCATAGGCTATAAACCGTGTAAATTTCAGACCCTGTTTCTGTTTGTACAATTTATGGTGATTTTTCAAAGTTGACTGAAAATTTGTACCTGTTCTGTCTTTCACTGGATAAGCAGCAATTTGAGGCTTGAATTTGACTGACTTACGTTCTGAATCTTACCATGGTATTTTCTGGAAAGTTGTAGCCCTTTGAATGTATTTTCCAACGGTATAACTTTTATCAATTTTGGACTTACAAAACTTGAGATATGATTTTTCATATAGGGTGGCGCAAAACTGGAAAATCCTGTTTTCCTAGTATTGATCTTACTTTCATTTTCTACTTCACATTTGGAGTTGGTCAATCATTGTAGGTAGGGCTTTGAGGTTGTTCATGCCTTTAAGACCAATTGTTACCTTTTCACTCCGAAGTCGCCTCTTTGATTTGCATTACTGGTTCATTTGAATAGGCATATGACTTGTACCCGAGTCTTACTTGCGAATTTCATTTACTAGGTCTTAGAGTCAAGTCTTAAGTGTTTGCCCTTGATTGTTCTAGGAGGTGCCGGCGAGTAAAGCCATACTTGGGAAGGAAACTTTTGAAATTACCCTTGTTGGAACTGGTGAGTGTACCACTCCCCTGAATTGTTGTTTAATTGGTTCATCTATACTTGAAATGTGTGACATGGATAACTATGAACTCTGTTATTCTGAATGAGACAAGGGTGTACTTTATCATACTCATTCTCTTGCCTGTACTGAATATCTGACCATGTTCTAATTACAGGAGACCAAGAAAGTGCTTCATTAATGCTTCCAACGGATAGAAAGTAGCTAAACAGTCAACTAGTCGTTGGGAGTGTCGGACGTCCGGTACTCCTGTTTTCTGCGTCCGACAGCAGGCAGTGAGTTTGAGAAATTTTCTTCAATTCTATCGGACGTCTGGTGTAAGCTCTTTGTGCGTCCGACAGCAAACAAAGAGATTTGAGAAATCATCTTGTTTCTATCGGACGTCCGGTGGAGACATATTCAGCGTCCGATCGAGGTCAGTGATCATAGAAGAATTGGCTTATTATTTTCGGACGTCCGAGTGTGAGTTCTTCATGCATCCGAAGTTACTCAATGGTTGTCGGCCGTCCGATATGGTCCTTTTGTGCGTCCGACAGCTATTAGCAACCTTTGTCTTCTTTCAATTGCACTTGTTCACGGAATCAAATAACTTCATAACTGAATGTATATCTTGAAGAGATATTAGTATCATCCATTTGTTTTGTAAACATCAAAAGATAGGGATCAATATCAATATTCTCCCCCTTTTTGATGATGACAAAACAGTGGATGGAAAGAAACAAAAATAAGTATAAGCTCCCCCTCAAACATCGCATCCAAAACTATTAAAAGCCAAATTCATAATCTCAGAATAACTCCCCCTCACACATAGCATCCATTTCTCCCCCTTTTTGTCATCATAAGATGAGAGTAAAAAATCACATACCGTAATCCAGCAACAATAACAGGGAATCCAATATTCAAAATAAAAACAGAGAAATGATACCAGAATTCAGCAATCACCAACATACCAACATATCACAGAGAGTTTAACAAAATAAAGCATCATTAGATCAGAATAGTTCTTTTCTCTCCCTTTTTGACATCATACAAATTCAGTAAAAAATATCAAGAAAAACTCAGTTCAAACCATCAGAAATACCAAAAGAGAATTACAAAAAAAACATTATGAACAAGAATCTCATCAATCTTACCAATATCTCCTACTTGTTAGAGTTATCATGTCTAACTATCCACATGCATTTCATGCCTCTACTCATGTTTTTTCTCACATAACAGTCACTTTTCATGTGACCTTTTTGACAGCAAAAATTACACATAACCAAAGAGTTATTTACATGAACAGGTTTAATAAATCTTACTTGTATTCTTTTATAAATAGCAAATTCGTTGAAATTAAAATTCAACCTATTCTTTTGAAAACAGACTTGTTTCTTGTGTTTAAACAACTCATTTAGACCATCCATTCTTCTTTTCAAATTACCTTGTTCCTTTTTGAACAATTCACAAAGCTTTGTTTTTCTATCAAGCTTAAAGTGTAAAGCAGTCTCACTCTTTTTTAAGAAATCACTTTCAGTTTTCAGTTTTTTGTTTTGTTGAAAAAGACGTGCATTGTCCTGAAGAAGAAAGCCAACTTTATATTTTAATTCCTTGTTTCTAGCATAAGATTCTTTCAAACTATCATGCAATTTTATAATGAAAGATTCAAGATCATCATTATCACGGCCCCACCTCCCCCTAAGGCGAACCAGAGGGTTCGGCGGGCCGCCTGCCCGGCTCTCGCCGGGACTCAGTCGTTCGCTACAGTCCTCAATTAAAAACAAGATACAATCTCAAATATAAATCAAAGGTCCCAAAACTTTACATATCAAAAGCGAAGCGTCCACGCTTCCACTGCGCCACTCTGATCCTTGATACCAACTATTATACAGGAGGAAGTCCAAAACTAGACTATTACACAACCAATCAATTCTAAACATTCAATACAATCCCAATATGAATGATTACACAAAAGGAAATCCAAGTTCAATCCATACATGATATAATCCATGATAAACACTACAAGCCACTCCTTCGCCTTGAGCCCTGTGGAAGGGAATAAAACATTTTTGGGGTGAGCTAGAAGCTCAGCGAGTAACCAGTAAAATCAGTTATCAAATCAGTTTCACAATCGTTCATTTCAATAATGTCATTTCAATATGGAGTATCAATAATTCAAGAAACATTTACAATGGAAAGCGATAGTAACATTCATGAAAAGGATACGTTCGTTCTCCTGTCATTTCATTTCATTTGGTTTCATTCGTGCATTCATTCACCCCGTCCCTGGCTTTTGGCCAAGCTCCACCAACCTACAAGGTAATACTCGAGTATACCGAAACGTTCACCCAAGTTCCTAGTCGCCCGACCGAGTCCGCTTCTGGCTCGAGATGACCGGTAACAAGGGGCAATGGCCAGTTCAGCCCAAGAGGCTTACATTCATGCGCAAGTAGCATTTAATCACTAATCATTGAAAATTTCATATATATTTAGGTCGAGTGCGATAAAGTACACACTCGCCTAGAAAACTCGTTTTAACAATCATTGAAAGCAAAATCAATAATAACCAGACACTAATGCAAGCACGCATGATATGTAAGAAACAGTTCCAAAAGTAACTTTGAAAACGGTTCAAAAGTAGATAATGCCGTAAAGCGGTTCAAAAGTAAATTTGGAAACAGTTTGAGGTCACTCACCTCCACGGCTCCGAAACTATCCATCATGTATCATTGCCTTGCTCAAATCCAAGTCAAAGATCGTAAACTCAATGCAATCAAGTCCTTTCAAAGTTCGGACAGCACTTCCCCTGAATTTGCTAACTTTTCCAGCCATCATGGCTTCATTATTTTCTCAACCAGTCCCAAAGGTACACACACAACAACAAACTCATCCAATAGCCATTCAGCAAGCTCCAAGTAGTACTCGTACAAGTCAAGCTAGGGAAAAGTCCGAAAATGAAGGTTTAGCTCAAACCAGAAAAACAGTTTTGGACGTCACTTTGCGGTAATGGCACAACTTGCACTACGATTATCGGATTAGGGTGTAAGACCCTCCATTTCGAAGCTAAGAACCAGGGCTATAACAATGTAGAAGGTCACTCAGTCCAAATCCCAGCACAACTAAGTCAAAAATGCAGAATACCAAACCAGAACCGTAATTGCAGGTTTACAAATCACACAATGCTGTAATTCGCCCAACTCAGTCTACACAGGTCCAAATGCATTGATTCCAAAGGCATATGATAGCTAAGACATCAACTACATTTCATCAGAAGACACTAACATCCAAATCCAAAGCAATTCCAGTCAAAACAGACGATTACAATCACAGTTCGCACATTCTGATCACCCAGAACAGCAACAGTAAAAATGACATATCTCATTCTACACTACTCCAAATGACCTGAAATTTTACAGGAATCTCAAACACATCAATACCTACAACTTTTATGTTTTAAGCAAAGGCCAATTCAGCCTCTAACCATATGATCCAAAACCGGACAGAAAAGGGGGTTATGAAACCCTAACTTTTCACATTTCAATCCAAACTCAAAATTGATTGCAATTTCCTATCATATACATCCACTAGAGGCATAACCCCTTATTACCCACCATCATAAATAACCACAACACCATGATCACATTAAACCAGAAAATTCCTCAAAAAAATAAAAACTTCACCAATTCATCTCAAACCAAGAAATAAACCACAATTTCCAACACTATAGCCACCATTAGGCATAAATTAAACATCATTAGGTCTAGGAGGAAGTGTAATCACCACTTACCTAGTAAACAAGAGAGAGGAAGTTGTAGACCACCTTAGCTTCTCAAAGAAACTTCACCAAAACACTCACTAGCACCAAATGGAAGAATTTTATGGAGTAGAAACTAGTTTAAGCACTTGAGTTGGATGATTGGCACTAAATGGTAGCTAAACTTGGAAGAGTTTCTTTCTTCTTTGCTCAAGAGAGAACCAGCCATGGAGGAGAAGAAAAGAGTGAATTTTAGTGATTTATGTGAGATATTTAACTCAATGGCAAAAAGTCAAAAGGGTGAATAGTTGTCTTAGGCTTCAACCACTAACAAAGTGACACGTGTCACTTCATTAAATGCATTTCTATCCTTTTGTTTCCTCTTACATCAATCACATCTCATCCTCCACTTATCTCTTAACACCCGATAAATTTCACCCAGTATCCGAAACTTAACCTTATTGGTCGAATTTTTCCGAACTTTTCGCACTAGTGGGTCCCACGTCCTTTCTATATCCTTACTTTTTCAAAAACTACCCAATGCTAGAAAAATCATTTTAAAACTATTTTTGCTCATAAACTTTATTTGGGGAATTTTTCTAATAAAGAAAATGAAGAAAAGGCGGGCGATTAAATAAAATAAACCCTAGAAAATTAGAAAATTTCCGGGTTCTCAAACTCATTTTTTTCGGGGTGTCACACGGTTACCTGCTACCTGCACTTGTTATAATGTCGTTTGGATGTGTCCAACGACCTCCTTGTTACATGTGATAATGTCGTTTGGATGTGTCCAACGACCTCCTTGTTAAACCTGAGCTCAACCTCATGGGGAGTTAATTAAATCGAGCCATGCAAGGGCTTGGTCGAGGAAATTGACAAGCCATGGGTGCCTGTTTTATGGAATCTTTGAGTATTGAGACTCTTGATTCCGGTATACTCGAGTATTACCATTCCTGTTTTTATTTGGCGTTCGGGCCCGGTAAGGGGTATGAATGGTGAACGGGATTTGGCGTTTAAGTGGTGTTCTACTGGACTGGTTATTCTTTATTTGGAAGTTGACGGAGGGTCAACATAGTCGGATCAAGTACTGCAACGGGAAAATTGGCTCCTGAGAGCCATCTGTATCCTTTCTATCTAAGCTGTTTACTTATCTCCTTATTTGGTATACTTATGTGATTAATTGAGCATGAAGTGCCTTGGTTCTTGATCGTTATTAATTTTGGTACCTCGTTGGGCTTATAGCTCACCCCGTTTTGTTATCCTTGTTTTCCTTACAGGAAAATCTTTTGGAAGCATGAGTTGAGCTGGTTATATATATTCTTTTGTATAGCTCCTCAATAGATGGAAACCTTGAATGTTTTTTTGATCAAACAACTCCCTTTTGATTTGTAAAATTGTAAAATTGTGATCATGTATATATATAAAAGTGTTTGCTCATGTACACGTGTTACCCCTCTCCAACATGTTCATTCGTTATGGTTGCTTGGAGTTATTGAAATTACTGAGGTTTCGGACGGGTATAGTATTCAAGCGTGAAAGAAAAAAAGAAAAAATGTGGCAGGGGTTTTCGACAATCTTATGGCTTGGTCAGTTATTATTTAACTTGGTGGCTTCCGAATTGTTCGCTTCCTTTGATTTCTGTCACGCGTACTTTAGAGCTGTGAGTGTAGTGATCGACTGAGTCCCGGCGAGAGCTGGGCAGGCGGCCCGCCGAACCCTCTGGTTCGCCTTAGGGGGAGGTGGGGCTGTTACCATTGGTATCAGAACCACTTCGCGTGGTCTCTGCGCGGAATGAGCTTGGGCCAAGTGGTGTTATGGTCCCGACTTTGCGAATGTTTATGAATGTCTAAGTGCTCTTTGAGCATAAGTCATGGATCGTGAAGTGTTATAAGTACTAAATTTGTATCATGGTGCTTGGAGATAGTAGATCTGTAGGTCAGGTGGGAATCTCGATTGTAGATGAATTACTCTTGGGCCTGGCCAGCCCAAGTGGTGAAATTTTCTTATTTTGGGATTCTTGTACCCGACTACTAAATAGATGAGAGCCTAGGTTAGAGATCGCTTAGACCAATTGGGAATTTGATTTGCGGAACTTTGTGTGAGAAAGTAAGATTTCATGAAGTGTGATTAGTCCTGATTAAGATATAAACGATGTATTCCTGTAAGTTATGGATGGAAGCTTTTGGCTTGCTGTTGTATACTTCTGGGTCTAGTTTGTTTTGTGCCTTTTGGATTTGACCTTGTTACTTGTCTGGACTTACTTTTGCTTCCATTTGCCTGATACTGCGTGATTTTGTGAGAACCCGTAAAACCCTAATATTTTCCCTAGGGTTTATTTCCCCTTAATTGCATGTTTTCTGCATTTTCTGGCTTAGGAATATTTTCCTGGTGAATTTTATGAGTAATTATAGTTTTAAGATGAGTTTTCTCGTATTGGATAGTTTTTAGAAAATTAAGAATATATATTGGACGTGGGACCCACGAGTGCGAAAAGTTCGGGAAAATTCGGCCAATACGGTTAAGTTTCGGATACTGTGGAAAAATTATCGGATGTTACGAGATAAGTAGAGAGTGAGATTTGATTGATGTGAGAGAGAAAAAAGGATAGGAATGCATTTATTAGAGTGCCAAGTGTCAATTTTCCATTGGTTTGACTTTAAGAGTTACTATTCACTATTGGTGAAATATCTCCAAAAATTCACAAAATTCACCATTTTCTTCCCTTGTGTTGGCCGAACCTCTCATCAAAGAAGAAAGAAAAACTCTTCCAAGTTTAAGCTTCCAACAAGCTCAAATCACCCAACTCAAGTCCTTAAACTAGAATCTACTCCATGAAATTCCTTCCTTTGGTGCTCTTGAGTGTATTAGTGAAGTTGATTTGAAGAGCTAAGGTGTCCACACTCCCTATCTCTCTTGATTGCTTGGTAAGTGATGCTTGAACACCCTACTACATCTAATGATGGTTATATTATGCTTAGAAGTGGCTTGAGTGTTGGAAAATGTGATTTATTTCTTGATTTGAAGAGTTTTGGTGAAGTTTTCCATTTTATGATGAATTTTCTGGTTTCATATGATTTTGATGTTTTGGACTAGTATGATGGTTGGTAATAAGGGGCTTTGGCTCTAGTAGGTGTGAATTGTGGTTAAATGCAACCAATTTTGGATTTGGAATGAAATGTGAAAAGTTAGGGTTCTTGAACCCCTATTCTGTCCGAAATTTTAGGTCATAGTTAGAGGCCGAATTGGACTTTTCTCAAAACATGAAAGTTGTAGGTATTGATGATTTTAGTGTGCCTACAAAATTTCAGGGCATTTGGAGTAGTATAGAGAGAGTTATGCCGTTTTTACTGTTGCTGTTTTTGGTGCACAGAATGTCCGAACTGCGATAGTAATTGCCTGTTTTGACTGGAATTGGTTTGGATTTTGAAGTTGGTGTCTTTTGAGTAAATGTAGCTGGATGTTTTAGCTAACTTATGCCTTTGGAATTTCGGCATTTGGACCTGTGTAGGCTGAGATTGACGTATTACAGTTTTGTGTGTTTTGCAAACCTGTTTTGGTAATTCTGGTTTGGTATTTGGCACTTTTGACCTAGTTGTTCTAGGATTTGGACTGAGAGGCCTTCTACATTGTTGTAGCTCTGTTTCTTGGCTTCGAAATGGTGGGTCTTACACCCCCATCCGACATTTGTAGTGAGAGTTGTGCCATTACCGCATTATGAGGTCAAATCCGGTTTTCTTATCAAGGCTTAGGTTAAAGCCCTTTCTTAATTTCTGGTTTGCTTTCATGCTTGTATATGTTTATAAAACCCTATTGGGGTTGTGAATTGGTGTTGTTTATGGCTCGGTATGGTTTCTTGTTTTATGATATTGTGAGCCTATGGAACGGCTCTTGACATGAAATGCTTATCTGTGTGTTGTTGGGTTGTGATTGAAGAAAAATAATGAAGCCTTAATGGCTGGAAAAGTAAGAATTTTAGGGGAAGTGCTGCCCGATTTTCTAGGCCGTTGGTTCCTTTAAGTTGGATTTGCCTTTTGGTAGAATGAAAGGCTTTTGGGTTGTTTGCGCCTAAGTCTTCATGTTACCTTTTTGTTTCCAAGAAAATCATGTTTTCCACCCTTGCATTAGTAATTATTTTGGCGAGGCATACGACTAGTAGTCGAGCCTCATGTGCATTGTGTTTACTCGATTCTGGAAGTAAAACCTTCAATTGATTTATTTTGATTATTTTAGGGTTTCTTGGCGATTAAGGCCAATCTGAAGTGAAAACTTTTGAAGTTGAGCCGGTGAGTGTACCACTCCCCTCCATTGCTGTTTAACTTGATTTCTGCTCTGCAATCTGTTTATTTGTTCGAGACGAGGGTGTACTTTATCACACTCGTTCTCTAGTCTGTTCATATGCCAATTTACTATGCAAAATTTGAATCTGTTATCTGTGTCTGCATCTGTTCGGATTTCTATGACCTATGAGCTCAATCCTGTGGCTAAGTTATTCGAGTCGGGCCGGCAAGGGCCTGGACGATTAGATAACGAACCACGGTAGTCTGTTCGGGGATTTTGGGTATTGAGACCCTTGATTCCGGGTATACTCGAGTATTACCATTTTGTTCGTTTGAGGTGAGCGGGCCCGGTAAAGGGGTGTTTGGTGGACGGAATTCGGTGATAAGAGGGGTCTATGGACGCATTGGTTCTATATACGTTGACGGAGAGTCAACCGGTTTGGATCAAGTATTGCGCTGGAAATTTGGCTCCTGAGAGCCACCCGTATCCTTCTGATTTGAATCATTGGTTCCTTTGCTTTACATCTGACATGTGTATCTGATTTGTTAAATGTGAAATGCCATGATTTTAATGCTATCTGTTTGGTACCTCATTGAGCGCAAGCTCACCCCGTTCTGTTTCTTTTGTTTTCCTTACAGGAAAAATAAATACTTTTGGACTGGATTTGACAAATGGCTGCCAAATTGAGCTAGTTGAACATATCTTTTGCATAGCTCATGTATTAAAACCCTAAGTGTACTTTTGGGGCGTTTGTTTTTGATTTGGCAAACCGTGTGTATATATTAACTTTTGAAACTTTTGTATGTCATTTTGATTGGTAAACGCTAAAGTTCAGATGTGAATGTTTGTTAGCTATTTCGGTTGGGTTCTGACGGGTCGGTTACTATTCATGGCCGACTCCGGATTTCATTTTATTTTATTCTGGGTTATTTTACTATTTTGATTTGTTTACGCGCGTTTGTAAGTTCCGGATCGCAATAGATAGCTCTAATCTGATCCGTAGTCCTGGCGAGAGCTGGGCAGGCAGTCCGCTAACCCCTTTGGTTCGCCTTAGGGGAAAGTGGGGCTGTTACAGATTTGCTAGATCAAGTTGTGTTTATATATAGATGCCCTTTTTGTTGTATCTACTGTTGTTATTTGTACCTACCTGCATTTGTTTTAATCTTGTATTTACGTTTCGACCCTAGAGTGGTTAAACCGATGGAAAGTACGCGTAGAGGACGAGGCCAGGGACGCGGCCATAAGCAACCCTCGATTGGAGGGGAAAATCGAGAACCAATGCCTGAACCTAACCCTGAACCTAGAATAGATCCTAATGTTCAGGTAGCTGCCGCCATCCAGCGTATGACTGACTTATTGGCCCATGTAGTGGAACATCAGGGTCAAAATCCTGTTAATCAGCCGGGCAACCCTGGTAATCATATAGAGGGTGAGGATAGAGCCCTCGAACGATTTCAGAAGTTCTCCCCACCGAAATTTCTTGGAGGACCAGACCCCGACGTGGCCGAGAGATGGTTAGAGAAGATGATTGATATATTTGCCGCGTTACATTATACCGAGGAGCGACAGGTTACATTTGCTGTCTTCCAACTAGAGGGAGCAGCCCGTTCTTGGTGGAATATCATAAGGTTGAAATGGGAAAGAGAGCAAACCCCAAGGACGTGGGTGAATTTCATGAGAGAGTTTAACACGAAATATTTTCCACCTTTGATCCAAGAAAAGAAAGAAGATGAATTCATTAGGCTGCGTCAGGGAACTCAAACCGTCGCCGAATATGAAAGCCAGTTCACCAGATTGTCTAAGTTCGCTCCTGAACTAATCGTCACTGAGCAGAGGCGGATAAGGCGTTTTGTTCAAGGATTAAACATTGAGATTCAGAAGGACTTGGCCGTGGCTCAACTTAATACTTTTAGTGATGCGGTGGAGAAAGCTCAACGAGTTGAAGGCGCGAGATTTCAAGTTAAGAATTTTCAAGCCAAGAAAAGGGGGTTTCCAGGAAGTAGTTCGGAACAAGAAGGTAAAAGCACGCCTCCTAAGATTGGAAGGGGCAACGGGGGAGTACAACTGCCAGAAATGTCGAGTGGTGCCTCACAGAGAGGCTCAGTTTCTGCTTCCCGCGGTCCTTGTGGATACTGTGGGAAACCAAATCACACGGAAGATGTTTGCTGGAAGAAAGGAAGAAAATGTCTGCGTTGTGGGAGCGCAGATCATCAAATCGCAAATTGCCCAGGCCGCTCTCGAGAAGGAAATAGGAGTCAACAGCCATCCACGACCAACCTTGACCAGTCAAAGGGGGAAAAGAATGGACCAAAGGTGTCGGCTCAGGTGTATACCCTAGAGCAGCATCCAGTCTCGGACCCGTATGAAGACGTGGAAGGTAAGATTCTGGTATTCTACCGATTGCCACCGATTGCCTACTAGCATGGAGTATAAGAATTACCACTTAGGAAGGAAGAAGAAACTATGGTATATTGGCCAGTGAATGGATACGGATTGGTTAGTTAAGTATGGTATATTGGGGAAGGCAATGATAAGGAATTTCGAGGACGAAATTCTTTTAAGGGGGAGAGAGTGTGAGAACCCTAAATTTTCATCTTTTCTCCGCTTTTATTGATGCTTATTTTTTTTCCTTTTGAAAATAAAAAGAATTTGTTACCTTATACTAAGGAGGGTTTCATTTCATATATGTGAACATGTGTTTGTGTGTATTAAGTATTTGTGCATGAGTTTTGAATATATATTCATTGGCTGGAACTTGGAAAAAAAGAAAAGTTTTCGAAAGAACTAAAGGACCGAATCCGGCCGGAAATCCGGCCAGTTCTTGGCCGGATTGCTGGCCGGATTGCTTGACGTTTTTGAAAAAATTTGGTTTAGCTACTGCCTCATATCCGGCCTGGAATCCGGCCGGAAATCCGTCCAGAAACCGGCTGGATTCTGATGAGACAGCAGCTTTGACCTGCGATTTTTCTTCCTTCTTATCTTGTTTTGGGTCACAAATATCTTCATTTCTTCCTTGCTCAACCGTGGCTTTTGAGAGAAAAGACCAAGCAAAGCTCTCTTTTCTTAACTTCAAATTTGGCTTCAATCTTGAGATTTCACCATTTGATTTCTAATTCCTTCCGTACAAGTGCTAGCTAGGAGGGGTTTAAGGGATTGGTGGAGTGAGTTTTGGAGTTGGAGCTCTAAGCTATCATTTCTCCTTAAGTTTCAAGGTAAACTATCTAGAAATTTCCTTGTACTCCTTATGCTTGCAAAGTAGTGGATTAGAGATGTTACATGTGTAGTTTTGTAGCTAAGTTTATGGGTTTAAGTAGAGGTATAGTAAATTTCTGTTTTATAGGTAAAATTTCTGTTTTATGGGTTTTAATGTTTGGGCATGATTTGGTAGTGGATAAGAGCAATTTTGAGCTTGAGAATGTTGGTTTTGCTTGCCTTCAAAGAATTTCTGCTTTTGTAGCAAATTTCCAGTTTTAGGGTTTATAATTTTTGTCTTTTACTTGGTTACATGTGATGGATATTGTGGTCTTAATTAAAGGTGTTTTATAGCTTGTTATTTGTGGGGAAGATTGTGGTGAATTTGAGGAGTGAGTTGGTATTGAGGTTTGGTTGGAAAAGTAAGGAAAAACTAAAGGAAGTGCTGTCAAAATTTTCGTAAGAGCTCCTGCGCAGTCTTGGGAAATGTGCTATATCTTGATGTAGGAATATCGGAATTGAGTTCCGTTTGTTGCGTTTTAACCTAGACTCATAGGGCTATAAACCGTGTAAGTTTCAGACCCTGTTTCTATCTGTGCAATTTATAGTGATTTTTCAAAGTTAACTGGAAATTGTATACCTGTTTTGTCTTGTGATGGTGAGCAGTACCTTGCGACTTAAATTTGACCGACTTGCGTTCTGAATCTTAAGATGGTGTTTTCTGGAAAGTTATAACCCTTTGAATGTAGTTTCCAACGGTGTAAATTTTATCAATTTTGGACTTACAAAACTTGAGATACGATTTTTCTTATAGGGGTGTGCAAAACTGGAAAATACTGTTTTCCGAGTAATGATCGTACATTTATTTTCTACTTCAAATTTGGAGTTGGTTACCTATGATAGGTAGGGTATTGAGGTTGTTCATGCCTTTAAGACCGATTGTTAATCCTTTTCACTCCGAAGTCGCATTGTCTTTGCATTAATGGTTCATGTGGATAGGCACGGGACTTGTAACCGAGTTTTACTTGCAAATTTCATTGATTCAATTTTAATGTCAAGTCGTAAGTGTTTACCTTACTTGTTCTAGGAGGTGCCAGCGAGTAAAACCACATTTGGCAAGGAAACTTTTGAAACTATTCTTGTTTGATCTGGTGAGTGTACCACTCCCTTGTATTGTTGCTACTTGAGTTATCTGTACTTGAACTCTATGACATGAATCACTATGAATCCTGTTTAGTGTGTTTGAGACGAGGGTGTACTTTATCACACTCGTTCTCTTGCCTGTGTGGTACAAACTGCCATTTATCACTTGTACTTGTTACGAACTTGAGCCTGTTACCTGCTACCTGCACTTGTTATAATGTCGTTTGGATGTGTCCAACGACCTCCTTGTTACATGTGATAATGTCGTTTGGATGTGTCCAACGACCTCCTTGTTAAACCTGAGCTCAACCTCATGGGGAGTTAATTAAATCGAGCCATGCAAGGGCTTGGTCGAGGAAATTGACAAGCCATGGGTGCCTGTTTTATGGAATCTTTGAGTATTGAGACTCTTGATTCCGGTATACTCGAGTATTACCATTCCTGTTTTTATTTGGCGTTCGGGCCCGGTAAGGGGTATGAATGGTGAACGGGATTTGGCGTTTAAGTGGTGTTCTACTGGACTGGTTATTCTTTATTTGGAAGTTGACGGAGGGTCAACATAGTCGGATCAAGTACTGCAACGGGAAAATTGGCTCCTGAGAGCCATCTGTATCCTTTCTATCTAAGCTGTTTACTTATCTCCTTATTTGGTATACTTATGTGATTAATTGAGCATGAAGTGCCTTGGTTCTTGATCGTTATTAATTTTGGTACCTCGTTGGGCTTATAGCTCACCCCGTTTTGTTATCCTTGTTTTCCTTACAGGAAAATCTTTTGGAAGCATGAGTTGAGCTGGTTATATATATTCTTTTGTATAGCTCCTCAATAGATGGAAACCTTGAATGTTTTTTTGATCAAACAACTCCCTTTTGATTTGTAAAATTGTAAAATTGTGATCATGTATATATATAAAAGTGTTTGCTCATGTACACGTGTTACCCCTCTCCAACATGTTCATTCGTTATGGTTTCTTGGAGTTATTGAAATTACTGAGGTTTCGGACGGGTATAGTATTCAAGCGTGAAAGAAAAAAAGAAAAAATGTGGCAGGGGTTTTCGACAATCTTATGGCTTGGTCAGTTATTATTTAACTTGGTGGCTTCCGAATTGTTCGCTTCCTTTGATTTCTATCACGCGTACTTTAGAGCTGTGAGTGTAGTGATCGACTGAGTCCCGGCGAGAGCTGGGCAGGCGGCCCGCCGAACCCTCTGGTTCGCCTTAAGGGGAGGTGGGGCCGTTACAAAAATCAATTCAGATTTATTCAAGAAAACAGTAGAACAGATAAAGTTCCATTTTGTTTGCATCAGTTCTGTGACCATCAGTGGGCACCAACAGATTTGAAATTATGGTAAAAATGATCAGGTTTTAAGGACTAAGATCTTCCAATCTTGCCTCAGCAGAAGTATTAAAGTGAGACTGAAAATAGGTCGTCAATTTTGCAACATGAAAGTGATGGTATGCAGAGGAAAATTCTTCGTAAGAAAAAAAATTTGTAATTTTGCCTTAAAACCATCTTCAATTTTGGTTTCCAAAACAGAGTTGACAATTTCAGGATTCAACTCTATGTTAACAGAATTGAGACGTGAAATGAGATCAGTATGTGATTTACCATTTCTAAGGTTTGCAAAGAATTGATGAAGCATGTCAAGATAGTAGGTGTTTGGAATGGTCAAAAGATAGGTCCATTTTTGGAATTCAAGAAGGTTGAGAATAGATTCAAGGTCAAGCTTATGGAATTCGTAGGGAATGATGGTCCTTTGAGTGATGAAGCCTTTGTGTGAGATCCATTCAAATCTCTTCCTGGCTTCATCATAGATGAACTTGGGCAGAGAAGTTGGTTCAACAGCAGTTTGGGTCTCTGGTTGCTCATTTTCTGGATGCTTTCTTTTTCCACTGCGCTGAGTAGTTAGTGCAGTACCCTGGACACCAGATCTTGTCCTTGGTGACTTCCTGGTAGATGGTTCATCAGTCTGCTATTTTTCAGCATTTTTCTCTGCATCCTACTGTTTCCCAGAGGGATTAGCAGTTTGCCTTCCCTTGGGTTGAGCAATGCTCTTCCTTTTGGCAGTCCTTTTTCCTTTCCTGGGTGATTTCATGGTGGTTTCATCTACATTGGTAGGCTGCTCCAGTTCCTCTTCATTGCCACTTACTGGACGCCCTTCAAATTGAAGTTTCTCCATCTGCTCATCGGCTGGTTCAACCGATGGCTCTCTGGTTTGTGCATTCTGTTTTTTCCTTGCAAATGGCTTCATTTTTCAACCACGATTTCCAGTTTTCTTTTTGGGTGATTTGATGGACGGTTCGATAACTTGAACATCTTCATCCTCCTCATCACGAAGCTTGAAGGTGCGTCCGACACTCACGGATCCTCCTCTAGTCCTCACCACGATTGCAATGCAGTGTGGTTTTGTTGTGTAATGTGATGCAAATAAGTATCAAACGATGAGGAGTGCAGTATGTAAGGATCGAAGACAACCAAATAGAAGAGATAAACAATGTAAAGATCACAAATGTAACAATAAGTAAATAAAAAGAAAAGAATTGCAAACCAATTAATTACCCAACTCATTTTGAGCCTGTAGATTAATTCAAACAAGCTTCTTCAAGTTGATGAATTACAATCACTCTTGTGTACAAAGGAAGGTTCACCTCCTCCTTGCCCCGAACTCCACTCGGTCAAGCTAGGAGGTTTTACTATCCCTCAAGACAACCCTCACAGAGCTACACTCATGAAGTATTCACTCACAAATGAAAAGCTTACAATGAACCTCACACCACTAAGACTACAAATCTTCCTTGAAGAGTATTTTCTCACTAAAATCACTCTAGATCTTTTGTATTTTCAGTGTGCAAAAGTTGTTTGAAATATCTGACCATGTTCTAATTACAGGAGACCAAGAAAGTGCTTCATTAATGCTTCCAACGGATAGAAAGTAGCTAAACAGTCAACTAGTCGTTGGGAGTGTCGGACGTCCGGTACTCCTGTTTTCTGCGTCCGACAGCAGGCAGTGAGTTTGAGAAATTTTCTTCAATTCTATCGGACGTCTGGTGTAAGCTCTTTGTGCGTCCGACAGCAAACAAAGAGATTTGAGAAATCATCTTGTTTCTATCGGACGTCCGGTGGAGACATATTCAGCGTCCGATCGAGGTCAGTGATCATAGAAGAATTGGCTTATTATTTTCGGACGTCCGAGTGTGAGTTCTTCATGCATCCGAAGTTACTCAATGGTTGTCGGCCGTCCGATATGGTCCTTTTGTGCGTCCGACAGCTATTAGCAACCTTTGTCTTCTTTCAATTGCACTTGTTCACGGAATCAAATAACTTCATAACTGAATGTATATCTTGAAGAGATATTAGTATCATCCATTTGTTTTGTAAACATCAAAAGATAGGGATCAATATCAATATTCTCCCCCTTTTTGATGATGACAAAACAGTGGATGGAAAGAAACAAAAATAAGTATAAGCTCCCCCTCAAACATCGCATCCAAAACTATTAAAAGCCAAATTCATAATCTCAGAATAACTCCCCCTCACACATAGCATCCATTTCTCCCCCTTTTTGTCATCATAAGATGAGAGTAAAAAATCACATACCGTAATCCAGCAACAATAACAGGGAATCCAATATTCAAAATAAAAACAGAGAAATGATACCAGAATTCAGCAATCACCAACATACCAACATATCACAGAGAGTTTAACAAAATAAAGCATCATTAGATCAGAATAGTTCTTTTCTCTCCCTTTTTGACATCATACAAATTCAGTAAAAAATATCAAGAAAAACTCAGTTCAAACCATCAGAAATACCAAAAGAGAATTACAAAAAAAACATTATGAACAAGAATCTCATCAATCTTACCAATATCTCCTACTTGTTAGAGTTATCATGTCTAACTATCCACATGCATTTCATGCCTCTACTCATGTTTTTTCTCACATAACAGTCACTTTTCATGTGACCTTTTTGACAGCAAAAATTACACATAACCAAAGAGTTATTTACATGAACAGGTTTAATAAATCTTACTTGTATTCTTTTATAAATAGCAAATTCATTGAAATTAAAATTCAACATATTCTTTTGAAAACAGACTTGTTTCTTGTGTTTAAACAACTCATTTAGACCATCCATTCTTCTTTTCAAATTACCTTGTTCCTTTTTGAACAATTCACAAAGCTTTGTTTTTCTATCAAGCTTAAAGTGTAAAGCAGTCTCACTCTTTTTTAAGAAATCACTTTCAGTTTTCAGTTTTTTGTTTTGTTGAAAAAGACGTGCATTGTCCTGAAGAAGAAAGCCAACTTTATATTTTAATTCCTTGTTTCTAGCATAAGATTCTTTCAAACTATCATGCAATTTTATAATGAAAGATTCAAGATCATCATTGTCACGGCCCCACCTCCCCCTAAGGCGAACCAGAGGGTTCGGCGGGCCGCCTGCCCGGCTCTCACCGGGACTCAGTCGTTCGCTACAGTCCTCAATTAAAAACAAGATACAATCTCAAATATAAATCAAAGGTCCCAAAACTTTACATATCAAAAGCGAAGCGTCCACGCTTCCACTGCGCCACTCTGATCCTTGATACCAACTATTATACAGGAGGAAGTCCAAATGTGAGAACCCAGAAAAAAAAAAATTTTATTTATTTATTTATTATTTTATTCCTGTGCACCCGTTTTTTTTTATTTTCTTTATTATATTACTTTTATCAACATTTTATCAGTAAATATAGTTTTAAAATCATTTTTCTAGTATAAGGTAGTTCGTGAGAAATTTGGAACGTATTTTGGACGTGGGACCCGCTAGTGCATTAAGTGAGAGAAATTCGGCCGATTCGGTTAAATATTGCATATAGGGATTTAAGTACTAGGTGTTAGGAGATAATTGGAGGTTAACTAGATGAATTAATACTGAGGAGACAAGAAGATAACTCTAGCAAGACAAAGTGCCAAGTGTCCAATTTTGGTTGGACCAACCTTGCCTAACTTTTGACCAAACTTACCTTACTTGATTTAAAGTGTAATTTTGACCAAGAGCTCTTCATTTCAGCCTTGTCTTGGCCGAAACTTCTTGGGAGCAAAGGAGAAAAACTCTTCAACCTTTCATCTACAAATTCTTGCCAAATCTTGAAAGCTAACCGATTAATTCCCAAAGTAGTCCATAAAATCATCTTCCTAGGAGTGTTTGAAGAACTTAGTGGTGTTGGTTTGGAAGAAAACCTCACAAGCTACAACCTTTCTTGAAGAACTAAGGTATCTTGCTTGGAACTCATCTTTTGGTTTTAATTTTGGCCAATTGGTGCCTTATAGTAGTTATATACGTGATTTTCCGGAAGATTTGGTGGATTGGAGTGAAGTTTCTGTCACACCAAAACTAGACTATTACACAACCAATCAATTCTAAACATTCAATACAATCCCAATATGAATGATTACACAAAAGGAAATCCAAGTTCAATCCATACATGATATAATCCATGATAAACACTACAAGCCACTCCTTCGCCTTGAGCCCTGTGGAAGGGAATAAAACATTTTTGGGGTGAGCTAGAAGCTCAGCGAGTAACCAGTAAAATCAGTTATCAAATCAGTTTCACAATCGTTCATTTCAATAATGTCATTTCAATATGGAGTATCAATAATTCAAGAAACATTTACAATGGAAAGCGATAGTAACATTCATGAAAAGGATACGTTCGTTCTCCTGTCATTTCATTTCATTTGGTTTCATTCGTGCATTCATTCACCCCGTCCCTGGCTTTTGGTCAGGCTCCACCAACCTACAAGGTAATACTCGAGTATACCGAAACGTTCACCCAAGTTCCTAGTCGCCCGACCGAGTCCGCTTCTGGCTCGAGACGACCGGTAACAAGAGGCAATGGCCAGTTCAGCCCAAGAGGCTTACATTCATGCGCAAGTAGCATTTAATCACTAATCATTGAAAATTTCATATATATTTAGGTCGAGTGCGATAAAGTACACACTCGCCTAGAAAACTCGTTTTAACAATCATTGAAAGCAAAATCAATAATAACAAGACACTAATGCAAGCACGCATGATATGTAAGAAACAGTTCCAAAAGTAACTTTGAAAACGGTTCAAAAGTAGATAATGCAGTAAAGCGGTTCAAAAGTAAATTTGGAAACAGTTTGAGGTCACTCACCTCCACGGCTCCGAAACTATCCATCATGTATCATTGCCTTGCTCAAATCCAAGTCAAAGATCGTAAACTCAATGCAATCAAGTCCTTTCAAAGTTCGGACAACACTTCCCCTGAATTTGCTAACTTTTCCAGCCATCATGGCTTCATTATTTTCTCAACCAGTCCCAAAGGTACACACACAACAACAAACTCATCCAATAGCCATTCAGCAAGCTCCAAGTAGTACTCGTACAAGTCAAGCTAGGGAAAAGTCCGAAAATGAAGGTTTAGCTCAAACCAGAAAAATAGTTTTGGACGTCACTTTGCGGTAATGGCACAACTTGCACTACGATTATCGGATTAGGGTGTAAGACCCTCCATTTCGAAGCTAAGAACCAGGGCTATAACAATGTAGAAGGTCACTCAGTCCAAATCCCAGCACAACTAAGTCAAAAATGCAGAATACCAAACCAGAACCGTAATTGCAGGTTTAAAAATCACACAATGCTGTAATTCAGTCTACACAGGTCCAAATGCATTGATTCCAAAGGCATATGATAGCTAAGACATCAAGCTACATTTCATCAGAAGACACCAACATCCAAATCCAAAGCAATTCCAGTCAAAACAGACGATTACAATCACAGTTCGCACATTCTGATCACCCAGAACAGCAACAGTAAAAACGACATATCTCACTCTAAACTACTCCAACTGACCTGAAATTTTACAGGAATCTCAAACACATCAATACCTACAACTTTCATGTTTTAAGCAAAGGCCAATTCGGCCTCTAACCATATGATCCAAAACCGGACAGAAAAGGGGGTTATGAAACCCTAACTTTTCACATTTCAATCCAAACTCAAAATTGATTGCAATTTCCTATCATATACATCCACTAGAGGCATAACCCCTTATTACCCACCATCATAAATAACCACAACACCATGATCACATTAAACCAGAAAATTCCTCAAAAAAATAAAAACTTCACCAATTCATCTCAAACCAAGAAATAAACCACAATTTCCAACACTATAGCCACCATTAGGCATAAATTAAACATCATTAGGTCTAGGAGGAAGTGTAATCACCACTTACCTAGTAAACAAGAGAGAGGAAGTTGTAGACCACCTTAGCTTCTCAAAGAAACTTCACCAAAACACTCACTAGCACCAAATGGAAGAATTTTATGGAGTAGAAACTAGTTTAAGCACTTGAGTTGGATGATTGGCACTAAATGGTAGCTAAACTTGGAAGAGTTTCTTTCTTCTTTGCTCAAGAGAGAACCAGCCATGGAGGAGAAGAAAAGAGTGAATTTTAGTGATTTATGTGAGATATTTAACTCAATGGCAAAAAGTCAAAAGGGTGAATAGTTGTCTTAGGCTTCAACCACTAACAAAGTGACACGTGTCACTTCATTAAATGCATTTCTATCCTTTTGTTTCCTCTTACATCAATCACATCTCATCCTCCACTTATCTCTTAACACCCGATAAATTTCACCCAGTATCCGAAACTTAACCTTATTGGTCGAATTTTTCCGAACTTTTCGCACTAGTGGGTCCCACGTCCTTTCTATATCCTTACTTTTTCAAAAACTACCCAATGCTAGAAAAATCATTTTAAAACTATTTTTGCTCATAAACTTTATTTGGGGAATTTTTCTAATAAAGAAAATGAAGAAAAGGCGGGCGATTAAATAAAATAAACCCTAGAAAATTAGAAAATTTCCGGGTTCTCAAACTCATTTTGTTCGGGGCGTCACAATCATCAGTTTCATCATCACTATCAAATTGAGAGTTAGAAGATGTTACCTCATCTTCTCCAATGGCCATGAAAGCCAATTGAGCAGATTCTTCTTCCTCTTCAATTTCACCTTCGGAATTGCATTCATTCCATGTGAACTGGAAGTTGTTGAATCTTGGTTTTCTTGCACCTTTTCTCTTCTTCATTGGACACTCACACATGTGGTGTCCAGGTTGGCCGCACTCGAAGCATTTATCAGTTTGCTTTTTATTGAACTCTTGCTTCCCTTTGTTTCTTGTATTACCGAACTGATTTGGGAATGAGTTACTGTTTCCTCCTTTTCTGAACCTTCGTTTGTTGAGAATTCTCTTGAAACTATTTGTGATTAGAGCTAAATCACTATCATCAGCTTCCGCATCTTCTTCATCTAGGGAGGCAGAATCATCTTCGTCTTGAGATGCTTTTAGAGCAATGCTCCTTCTTACTTTCGCATCCTCTTCCTCTTGCATTTTGGACTTAAGTTTCAGCTCATAAGTGGTTAGAGAATTAATAAGAGATTCAATAGGTAAGGAATTTAGATCTCTAACTTCTTCGGTGGCAGTCACTTTACTCTCCCAATCCTTTGATAAAGCATTCAAAAATTTTCTGTTTTTCTCGCCTGGAGAGTATTCCTTTTCCAGTACTTCTAAATCCTTAATAAGGTCATTGAATCTACAATATATCTTATCAATATTTTCATGAGGTTCCATCTTGAACGATTCATACTTGGTAACCAGAATAGACTTATTTTGTTCTCTCACAATCTCACTTCCTTCATGGATTTCTCTAAGTTTGTCCCAAATTTCTTTAGCGGACTTACAACCATTGACTCTAATAGATTCATTTGAGTCTAAAGCACAATATGACACATTCATGGTTTTGCATTTAAGGTGAGATGAGCTTTATCTATAGCAGTCAGTTAACTTCTTATTTTTGGTCTAGATCTATGAGTATTTTCGTCTATAAGAGAGGCATCATATGGACCTTCACTAATAATAAACCACAATTCAATATCAATAGATTGCAAAAAAATAATCATTTTTTCTTTCCAACTCACATAATTTGACCCATTAAACATAGGTGGTCTAATGACAGAATGTCCTTCAAAAACATGGCATTATTGGTTGTCATATTTACTCTTAAGCCGATTGAGCTTAATCTCAAGGAGACCAAGCTCTGATACCAATTGAAAGGATCTAAGACAACCAAGTAGAAGAGATAAACAATGTAAAGATCACAAACGTAACAATAAGTAAATAAAAAGAAAAGAATTGCAAACCAATTAATTACCCAACTCCTCTTGAGCTTGTAGATTAATTCAAACAAGCTTCTTCAAGTTGATGAATTACAATGACTCTTGTGTACAAAGGAAGGTTCACCTCCTCCTTGCCCCGAACTCCACTCGGTCAAGCTAGGAGGTTTTACTAACCCTCAAGACAACCCTCACAGAGCTACACTCATGAAGTATTCACTCACAAATGAAAAGCTTACAATGAACCTCACACCACTAAGACTACAAATCTTCCTTGAAGAGTATTTTCTCACTAAAATCACTCTAGATCTTTTGTATCTTCAGTGTGCAAAAGTTGTTTGAAATATCTGACCATGTTCTAATTACAGGAGACCAAGAAAGTGCTTCATTAATGCTTCCAACGGATAGAAAGTAGTTGAACAGTCAACTAGTCGTTGGGAGTGTCGGACGTCTGGTACTCCTGTTTTTTGCATCCGACAGCAGGCAGTGAGTTTGAGAAATTTTTTTCCATTCTATCGGACGTCCGGTGCAAGCTCTTTGTGCGTCCGACAGCAAACAAAGAGATTTGAGAAATCATCTTGTTTCTATCGGACGTCCGATGGAGACATATTCAGCGTCCGATCGAGGTCAGTGATCATAGAAAACTTGGCTTATTATTTTCGGACGTCCGAGTGTGAGTTCTTCATGCGTCCGAAGTTACTCAATGGTTGTCGACCGTCCGATATGGTCCTTTTGTGCGTCCGACAGCTATTAGCAACCATTGTCTTCTTTCAATTGCACTTGTTCATGGAATCAAATAACTTCATAACTGAATGTATATCTTGAAGAGATATTAGTATCATCCATTTGTTTTGTAAACATCAAAAGATAGGGATCAATATCAACATTCTCCCCCTTTTTGATGATGACAAAACAGTGGATGGAAAGAAACAAAAATAAGTATAAGCGCCCCCTCAAACATCGCATCCAAAACTATTAAAAGCCAAATTCATAATCTCAGAATAACTCCCCCTCACATATAGCATCCATTTCTCCCCCTTTTTGTCATCATAAGATGAGAGTAAAAAATCACATACCGTAATCCAGCAACTATAACAGGGAATCCAATATTCAAAACAAAAACAGAGAAATGATACCAGAATTCAGCAATCACCAACATACCAACATATCACGGAGAGTTTAACAAAATAAATCATCATTAGATCAGAATAGTTCTTTTCTCTCCCTTTTTGACATCATACAAATTCAGTAAAAAATATCGAGAAAAACTCAGTTCAAACCATCAGAAATACCAAAAGAGAATTACAAAAAAAAACATTATGAACAAGAATCTCATCAATCTTATCAATATCTCCTACCTGTTAGAGTTATCATGTCTAACTATCCACATGCATTTCATGCATCTACTCATGTTTTTTCTCACATAACAATCACTTTTCATTTGACCTTTTTGACAGCAAAAATTACACATAACCAAAGAGTTATTTACATGAACAAGTTTAATGAATCTTACTTGTCTTCTTTTATAAATAGCAAATTCGTTGGAGTTAGAATTCAACATATTCTTTTGAAAACAGACTTGTTTCTTGTGTTTAAACAACTCATTTAGACCATCCATTCTTCTTTTCAAATTACCTTGTTCTTTTTTGAACAATTCACAAAGCTTTGTTTTTCTATCAAGCTCAAAGTGTAAAGCAGTCTCACTCTTTTTTAAGAAATCACTTTCAGTTTTCAGTTTTTTGTTTTGTTGAAAAAGACGTGCATTGTCCTGAAGAAGAAAGCCAACTTTATATTTTAATTCCTTGTTTCTAGCATAAGATTCTTTCAAACTATCATGTAATTTTATAATGAAAGATTCAAGATCATCATCAGTTTCATCATCACTATCAAATTGAGAGTTAGAAGATGTTACCTCATCTTCTCCAATGGCCATGAAAGCCAATTGAGCAGATTCTTCTTCCTCTTCAATTTCACCTTCGGAATTGCATTCATTCCATGTGAACTGGAAGTTGTTGAATCTTGGTTTTCTTGCACCTTTTCTCTTCTTCATTGGACACTCACACATGTAGTGTCCAGGTTGGCAGCACTCGAAGCATTTATCAGTTTGCTTTTTATTGAACTCTTGCTTCCCTTTGTTTCATGTATTACCGAACTGATTTGGGAATGAGTTACTGTTTCCTCCTTTTCTGAACCTTCGTTTGTTGAGAATTCTCTTGAAACTATTTGTGATTAGAGCTAAATCACTATCATCAGCTTCCGCATCTTCTTCATCTAGGGAGGCAGAATCATCTTCGTCTTGAGATGCTTTTAGAGCAATGCTCCTTCTTACTTTCGCATCCTCTTCCTCTTGCATTTTGGACTTAAGTTTCAGCTCATAAGTGGTTAGAGAATTAATAAGAGATTCAATAGGTAAGGAATTTAGATCTCTAACTTCTTCGGTGGCAGTCACTTTACTCTCCCAATCCTTTGATAAAGCATTCAAAAATTTTCTGTTTTTCTCGCCTGGAGAGTATTCCTTTTCCAGTACTTCTAAATCCTTAATAAGGTCATTGAATCTACAATATATCTTATCAATATTTTCATGAGGTTCCATCTTGAACGATTCATACTTGGTAACCAGAATAGACTTATTTTGTTCTCTCACAATCTCACTTCCTTCATGGATTTCTCTAAGTTTGTCCCAAATTTCTTTAGCGGACTTACAACCATTGACTCTAATAGATTCATTTGAGTCTAAAGCACAATATGACACATTCATGGTTTTGCATTTAAGGTGAGATGAGCTTTATCTATAGCAGTCAGTTAACTTCTTATTTTTGGTCTAGATCTATGAGTATTTTCGTCTATAAGAGAGGCATCATATGGACCTTCACTAATAATAAACCACAATTCAATATCAATAGATTGCAAAAAAATAATCATTTTTTCTTTCCAACTCACATAATTTGACCCATTAAACATAGGTGGTCTAATGACAGAATGTCCTTCAAAAACATGGCATTATTGGTTGTCATATTTACTCTTAAGCCGATTGAGCTTAATCTCAAGGAGACCAAGCTCTGATACCAATTGAAAGGATCTAAGACAACCAAGTAGAAGAGATAAACAATGTAAAGATCACAAACGTAACAATAAGTAAATAAAAAGAAAAGAATTGCAAACCAATTAATTACCCAACTCCTCTTGAGCTTGTAGATTAATTCAAACAAGCTTCTTCAAGTTGATGAATTACAATGACTCTTGTGTACAAAGGAAGGTTCACCTCCTCCTTGCCCCGAACTCCACTCGGTCAAGCTAGGAGGTTTTACTAACCCTCAAGACAACCCTCACAGAGCTACACTCATGAAGTATTCACTCACAAATGAAAAGCTTACAATGAACCTCACACCACTAAGACTACAAATCTTCCTTGAAGAGTATTTTCTCACTAAAATCACTCTAGATCTTTTGTATCTTCAGTGTGCAAAAGTTGTTTGAAATATCTGACCATGTTCTAATTACAGGAGACCAAGAAAGTGCTTCATTAATGCTTCCAACGGATAGAAAGTAGTTGAACAGTCAACTAGTCGTTGGGAGTGTCGGACGTCTGGTACTCCTGTTTTTTGCATCCGACAGCAGGCAGTGAGTTTGAGAAATTTTTTTCCATTCTATCGGACGTCCGGTGCAAGCTCTTTGTGCGTCCGACAGCAAACAAAGAGATTTGAGAAATCATCTTGTTTCTATCGGACGTCCGATGGAGACATATTCAGCGTCCGATCGAGGTCAGTGATCATAGAAAACTTGGCTTATTATTTTCGGACGTCCGAGTGTGAGTTCTTCATGCGTCCGAAGTTACTCAATGGTTGTCGACCGTCCGATATGGTCCTTTTGTGCGTCCGACAGCTATTAGCAACCATTGTCTTCTTTCAATTGCACTTGTTCATGGAATCAAATAACTTCATAACTGAATGTATATCTTGAAGAGATATTAGTATCATCCATTTGTTTTGTAAACATCAAAAGATAGGGATCAATATCAACATTCTCCCCCTTTTTGATGATGACAAAACAGTGGATGGAAAGAAACAAAAATAAGTATAAGCGCCCCCTCAAACATCGCATCCAAAACTATTAAAAGCCAAATTCATAATCTCAGAATAACTCCCCCTCACATATAGCATCCATTTCTCCCCCTTTTTGTCATCATAAGATGAGAGTAAAAAATCACATACCGTAATCCAGCAACTATAACAGGGAATCCAATATTCAAAACAAAAACAGAGAAATGATACCAGAATTCAGCAATCACCAACATACCAACATATCACGGAGAGTTTAACAAAATAAATCATCATTAGATCAGAATAGTTCTTTTCTCTCCCTTTTTGACATCATACAAATTCAGTAAAAAATATCGAGAAAAACTCAGTTCAAACCATCAGAAATACCAAAAGAGAATTACAAAAAAAAACATTATGAACAAGAATCTCATCAATCTTATCAATATCTCCTACCTGTTAGAGTTATCATGTCTAACTATCCACATGCATTTCATGCATCTACTCATGTTTTTTCTCACATAACAATCACTTTTCATTTGACCTTTTTGACAGCAAAAATTACACATAACCAAAGAGTTATTTACATGAACAAGTTTAATGAATCTTACTTGTCTTCTTTTATAAATAGCAAATTCGTTGGAGTTAGAATTCAACATATTCTTTTGAAAACAGACTTGTTTCTTGTGTTTAAACAACTCATTTAGACCATCCATTCTTCTTTTCAAATTACCTTGTTCTTTTTTGAACAATTCACAAAGCTTTGTTTTTCTATCAAGCTCAAAGTGTAAAGCAGTCTCACTCTTTTTTAAGAAATCACTTTCAGTTTTCAGTTTTTTGTTTTGTTGAAAAAGACGTGCATTGTCCTGAAGAAGAAAGCCAACTTTATATTTTAATTCCTTGTTTCTAGCATAAGATTCTTTCAAACTATCATGTAATTTTATAATGAAAGATTCAAGATCATCATCAGTTTCATCATCACTATCAAATTGAGAGTTAGAAGATGTTACCTCATCTTCTCCAATGGCCATGAAAGCCAATTGAGCAGATTCTTCTTCCTCTTCAATTTCACCTTCGGAATTGCATTCATTCCATGTGAACTGGAAGTTGTTGAATCTTGGTTTTCTTGCACCTTTTCTCTTCTTCATTGGACACTCACACATGTAGTGTCCAGGTTGGCCGCACTCGAAGCATTTATCAGTTTGCTTTTTATTGAACTCTTGCTTCCCTTTGTTTCTTGTATTACCGAACTGATTTGGGAATGAGTTACTGTTTCCTCCTTTTCTGAACCTTCGTTTGTTGAGAATTCTCTTGAAACTATTTGTGATTAGAGCTAAATCACTATCATCAGCTTCCGCATCTTCTTCATCTAGGGAGGCAGAATCATCTTCGTCTTGAGATGCTTTTAGAGCAATGCTCCTTCTTACTTTCGCATCCTCTTCCTCTTGCATTTTGGACTTAAGTTTCAGCTCATAAGTGGTTAGAGAATTAATAAGAGATTCAATAGGTAAGGAATTTAGATCTCTAACTTCTTCGGTGGCAGTCACTTTACTCTCCCAATCCTTTGATAAAGCATTCAAAAATTTTCTGTTTTTCTCGCCTGGAGAGTATTCCTTTTCCAGTACTTCTAAATCCTTAATAAGGTCATTGAATCTACAATATATCTTATCAATATTTTCATGAGGTTCCATCTTGAACGATTCATACTTGGTAACCAGAATAGACTTATTTTGTTCTCTCACAATCTCACTTCCTTCATGGATTTCTCTAAGTTTGTCCCAAATTTCTTTAGCGGACTTACAACCATTGACTCTAATAGATTCATTTGAGTCTAAAGCACAATATGACACATTCATGGTTTTGCATTTAAGGTGAGATGAGCTTTATCTATAGCAGTCAGTTAACTTCTTATTTTTGGTCTAGATCTATGAGTATTTTCGTCTATAAGAGAGGCATCATATGGACCTTCACTAATAATAAACCACAATTCAATATCAATAGATTGCAAAAAAATAATCATTTTTTCTTTCCAACTCACATAATTTGACCCATTAAACATAGGTGGTCTAATGACAGAATGTCCTTCAAAAACATGGCATTATTGGTTGTCATATTTACTCTTAAGCCGATTGAGCTTAATCTCAAGGAGACCAAGCTCTGATACCAATTGAAAGGATCTAAGACAACCAAGTAGAAGAGATAAACAATGTAAAGATCACAAACGTAACAATAAGTAAATAAAAAGAAAAGAATTGCAAACCAATTAATTACCCAACTCCTCTTGAGCTTGTAGATTAATTCAAACAAGCTTCTTCAAGTTGATGAATTACAATGACTCTTGTGTACAAAGGAAGGTTCACCTCCTCCTTGCCCCGAACTCCACTCGGTCAAGCTAGGAGGTTTTACTAACCCTCAAGACAACCCTCACAGAGCTACACTCATGAAGTATTCACTCACAAATGAAAAGCTTACAATGAACCTCACACCACTAAGACTACAAATCTTCCTTGAAGAGTATTTTCTCACTAAAATCACTCTAGATCTTTTGTATCTTCAGTGTGCAAAAGTTGTTTGAAATATCTGACCATGTTCTAATTACAGGAGACCAAGAAAGTGCTTCATTAATGCTTCCAACGGATAGAAAGTAGTTGAACAGTCAACTAGTCGTTGGGAGTGTCGGACGTCTGGTACTCCTGTTTTTTGCATCCGACAGCAGGCAGTGAGTTTGAGAAATTTTTTTCCATTCTATCGGACGTCCGGTGCAAGCTCTTTGTGCGTCCGACAGCAAACAAAGAGATTTGAGAAATCATCTTGTTTCTATCGGACGTCCGATGGAGACATATTCAGCGTCCGATCGAGGTCAGTGATCATAGAAAACTTGGCTTATTATTTTCGGACGTCCGAGTGTGAGTTCTTCATGCGTCCGAAGTTACTCAATGGTTGTCGACCGTCCGATATGGTCCTTTTGTGCGTCCGACAGCTATTAGCAACCATTGTCTTCTTTCAATTGCACTTGTTCATGGAATCAAATAACTTCATAACTGAATGTATATCTTGAAGAGATATTAGTATCATCCATTTGTTTTGTAAACATCAAAAGATAGGGATCAATATCAACATTCTCCCCCTTTTTGATGATGACAAAACAGTGGATGGAAAGAAACAAAAATAAGTATAAGCGCCCCCTCAAACATCGCATCCAAAACTATTAAAAGCCAAATTCATAATCTCAGAATAACTCCCCCTCACATATAGCATCCATTTCTCCCCCTTTTTGTCATCATAAGATGAGAGTAAAAAATCACATACCGTAATCCAGCAACTATAACAGGGAATCCAATATTCAAAACAAAAACAGAGAAATGATACCAGAATTCAGCAATCACCAACATACCAACATATCACGGAGAGTTTAACAAAATAAATCATCATTAGATCAGAATAGTTCTTTTCTCTCCCTTTTTGACATCATACAAATTCAGTAAAAAATATCGAGAAAAACTCAGTTCAAACCATCAGAAATACCAAAAGAGAATTACAAAAAAAACATTATGAACAAGAATCTCATCAATCTTATCAATATCTCCTACCTGTTAGAGTTATCATGTCTAACTATCCACATGCATTTCATGCATCTACTCATGTTTTTTCTCACATAACAATCACTTTTCATTTGACCTTTTTGACAGCAAAAATTACACATAACCAAAGAGTTATTTACATGAACAAGTTTAATGAATCTTACTTGTCTTCTTTTATAAATAGCAAATTCGTTGGAGTTAGAATTCAACATATTCTTTTGAAAACAGACTTGTTTCTTGTGTTTAAACAACTCATTTAGACCATCCATTCTTCTTTTCAAATTACCTTGTTCTTTTTTGAACAATTCACAAAGCTTTGTTTTTCTATCAAGCTCAAAGTGTAAAGCAGTCTCACTCTTTTTTAAGAAATCACTTTCAGTTTTCAGTTTTTTGTTTTGTTGAAAAAGACGTGCATTGTCCTGAAGAAGAAAGCCAACTTTATATTTTAATTCCTTGTTTCTAGCATAAGATTCTTTCAAACTATCATGTAATTTTATAATGAAAGATTCAAGATCATCATCAGTTTCATCATCACTATCAAATTGACAGTTAGAAGATGTTACCTCATCTTCTCCAATGGCCATGAAAGCCAATTGAGCAGATTCTTCTTCCTCTTCAATTTCACCTTCGGAATTGCATTCATTCCATGTGAACTGGAAGTTGTTGAATCTTGGTTTTCTTGCACCTTTTCTCTTCTTCGTTGGACACTCACACATGTGGTGTCCAGGTTGGCCGCACTCGAAGCATTTATCAGTTTGCTTTTTATTGAACTCTTGCTTCCCTTTGTTTCTTGTATTACCGAACTGATTTGGGAATGAGTTACCGTTTCCTCCTTTTCTGAACCTTCGTTTGTTGAGAATTCTCTTGAAACTATTTGTGATTAGAGCTAAATCACTATCATCAGCTTCCGCATCTTCTTCATCTAGGGAGGCAGAATCATCTTCGTCTTGAGATGCTTTTAGAGCAATGCTCCTTCTTACTTTCGCATCCTCTTTCTCTTGCATTTTGGACTTAAGTTTCAGCTCATAAGTGGTTAGAGAATTAATAAGAGATTCAATAGGTAAGGAATTTAGATCTCTAACTTCTTCGGTGGCAGTCACTTTACTCTCCCAATCCTTTGATAAAGCATTCACAAATTTTCTGTTTTTCTCGCCTGGAGAGTATTCCTTTTCCAGTACTTCTAAATCCTTAATAAGGTCATTGAATCTACAATATATCTTATCAATATTTTCATGAGGTTCCATCTTGAACGATTCATACTTGGTAACCAGAATAGACTTATTTTGTTCTCTCACAATCTCACTTCCTTCATGGATTTCTCTAAGTTTGTCCCAAATTTCTTTAGCGGACTTACAACCATTGACTCTAATAGATTCATTTGAGTCTAAAGCACAATATGACACATTCATGGTTTTGCATTTAAGGTGAGATGAGCTTTATCTATAGCAGTCAGTTAACTTCTTATTTTTGGTCTAGATCTATGAGTATTTTCGTCTATAAGAGAGGCATCATATGGACCTTCACTAATAATAAACCACAATTCAATATCAATAGATTGCAAAAAAATAATCATTTTTTCTTTCCAACTCACATAATTTGACCCATTAAACATAGGTGGTCTAATGACAGAATGTCCTTCAAAAACATGGCATTATTGGTTGTCATATTTACATTTAAGCCGATTGAGCTTAATCTCAAGAAGACCAAGCTCTGATACCAATTGAAAGGATCTAAGACAACCAAATAGAAGAGATAAACAATGTAAAGATCACAAACGTAACAATAAGTAAATAAAAAGAAAAGAATTGCAAACCAATTAATTACCCAACTCCTCTTGAGCTTGTAGATTAATTCAAACAAGCTTCTTCAAGTTGATGAATTACAATGACTCTTGTGTACAAAGGAAGGTTCACCTCCTCCTTGCCCCGAACCCCACTCGGTCAAGCTAGGAGGTTTTACTAACCCTCAAGACAACCCTCACAGAGCTACACTCATGAAGTATTCAGTCACAAATGAAAAGCTTACAATGAACCTCACACCACTAAGACTACAAATCTTCCTTGAAGAGTATTTTCTCACTAAAATCACTCTAGATCTTTTGTATTTCAGTGTGCAAAAGTTGTTTGAAATATCTGACCATGTTCTAATTACAGGAGACCAAGAAAGTGCTTCATTAATGCTTCCAACGGATAGAAAGTAGTTGAACAGTCAACTAGTCGTTGGGAGTGTCGGACGTCTGGTACTCCTGTTTTTTGCATCCGACAGCAGGCAGTGAGTTTGAGAAATTTTTTTCCATTCTATCGGACGTCCGGTGCAAGCTCTTTGTGCGTCCGACAGCAAACAAAGAGATTTGAGAAATCATCTTGTTTCTATCGGACGTCCGATGGAGACATATTCAGCGTCCGATCGAGGTCGGTGATCATAGAAAACTTGGCTTATTATTTTCGGACGTCCGAGTGTGAGTTCTTCATGCGTCCGAAGTTACTCAATGGTTGTCGACCGTCCGATATGGTCCTTTTGTGCGTCCGACAGCTATTAGCAACCATTGTCTTCTTTCAAT
>NW_020861717.1:0-5961 GCF_003713205.1 Coffea eugenioides
AATTAAGATTTGACTCGATTGCATCTTTAATCTAGAAGGATAGAGAGGTTGTATAAAATAATAACGCATATAAGTACAGTGATCACATGAGAGCATCTCAATTCTCCAAACATGAAATATTATGGGGATAAAGGCAAAACAATACACACTCTTACAACTCCAAAGACAAAAAGATTAAAAAAATTCTAGCCATTAACTGAAGTATCTGATAAAGTATAATTTACGTATTTTTAAGTGCCATTTTATTAGTTAATTTGGAGTTGATTATTTATTTTATAATTAAAATAAGAGGTTTTGGTAAATTATATATTTTTTGGTAAAGTGGATAATATTGATTTTAGTGATTTAAATGGTAAAAACTTCATTTTATGCAGGAATGATGATTCAATCACCACATGGATGTCAAATGAGGTGAAAAGTAAGATAATTGGGTGATGAATTCAAGTGGTAACAAGAAAGAATGAAGTGAAAAACTTCAAGTGAGGAAATGCAAATACAAGTCTGTTTTGACACTCTTCGGTATTTCGACCATATCTGGAGCTACACTTATCGGATTGAGGTGATCTTTATACCATTTTAAAGCTAAGAAAGAGATATACAATTCGTATGAAGACATCAAAATCCAATTCTGCCATTTCCATGGAAAACAAGTCGGAATACAGAAGCTGCATTCTGTGGTCGGAAGTTAAAACAGAGGTTTGACTAGGTGATAGTATTTCGATCATATATCAGGCTAAAAAGCTCCGATTTGGATGATTCTTGAAGCATTGGAAAGCTAACGCAAAGAGCTACAACTTTTATGTTTTTCACAAAAGCTAGTTCGGCCTTTATCATGGAGAAAATCGCAGTTGAAATAAGGCCAGAATAAACACGCGAGTAGAAAAACGCGAGTTTATGACGCGTTTTCTGTAGGCGCGTTTTATAGCCGAAATTCTGCAATTTGACTCAGCCATTTCTCGTGTTCATACCACTTTCCAGCTATAAGATGCAAGGGAATTCGATGCACATGCTTCAGAATACAAAAGGGCAAGAAAGGTGGCTTATTTTCAAGACAAAAACCTTTTGTTATTGGGACTAATCCCTAACAAAGTTTAGATTGGGGAATCAAAAGGTGGGAAATTTGACTTGGAAAATGGAGGCTTTTGAGTAGTTTTATATGCAGAGACATTTGGAGAAAGCAATTATCATACGGGAGAAGTCTTGAAGTTTGCAGAATGTAGCTCTTTTCAAATCTCCTAGTGTTAGTTTAGCTGAGTATAAAGTAAGATAGTTCATCCATTCTTGTTATTAGTTAGATGAAGAAGAAGATGGAGGATGAAGAAGGCAAGGAAGAAAGCTCACGTGACAAGGGTTGTGTTCCTTCCAAATCTTTATCTTTTGTACTTGATTCCAAGTTTAGTTAATAAACAAGTTCTGGATTTTGTGTTTAATATGTGTATCTAAAGTTTATGCCTTGGGTTTGGTTGAATTTTCTATGATTGTTAGTGCTTATTATTTGGCTATTTGACTGCTATGATTTGAGCAAGTTATTTAGCACTTTAGCTCTTTAAATCATGATTAATCTGGTACCATTAATTGTGATTATCTAAGGTGTTATTCCTACAATGAAAATTGAGATTTAACATTAGTTCAAGAATTGCTAAACATAAGGATGTACACTCACGGAAAGTACGAGGTGCACCTATGTGGTTTTAGTTTGATCTCATTTCATGTAATTTTATTGAAGAAATGTAACTTGTAACTAATTTCATAACCAATGAAAATAGGTATGGATTAGTTATGAGTATAAAGTTGGATTCACTAAAACGAAAGTAGGTTTCACATGTTTAAAGGAAATTACTCCATAACTAGTCCTAAGATGTAGAGTACTCGCATGATTCCAAATATAGCACTTGCATGAGTAGTTAGGGATCCACAACCTAAAGGAGCTTTTATTGTTATTTTTGTATAATTTTCAAGTAGGTTAAATTTGTTAATAATCATGTGGATAGTCTAAATAATAGAAATTATTAGTAAACGGTAATTGTTCACTCTTCCCTGTGGGATCAGACCCGATATATACCCTAAACTACTAGTTGAATCTGTATACTTGCAGTGAACGGGTGTCAATTCGGGTATTTTTTTTAGCTGCACGTATGTAAAATACCCGTCCATTAAGTTTTTGGCAGCCGTTGCCGGGGAAGATTTGGCAATATCGGTGTGAAGAGTAACTTTATGTAGTTAGACATTTCATTAGTTATAGTTTGAATGTTATTTTCTGTTATTTTTGTGTTTTATGTGTATGTGTTTCATTACCTATTTTTCTTACTAATTTTGCTTTTGAGGTTGTTTAAAAGCAATTTTAGGTGATGAGAAGGGTACGTCAATTTGGAGGACAATGCTTGAGAAGTGGAAGATTGGCAAGGGATGGTTACCAAGTGCAAAACTCCTTCAATAGAGATAACCAAGAAATTACTAGAGGTAAGTCTTATGAAGAATGGTTTGGAAGTGTTTAACGGAAAAAGTTTGATGTAATCATGTTTACAAGTTCAATGGACACAATTATGCATGACAATTGGAGCAAGGGAGGAATGTATAATGCTTTTAATCTTATCATGTGATTTGTGACTTTGTGTGGAAGGTTATCAATCTACTAATACATGTAGCAAGCATACAAAAATGTGGATTATTATGATGAATTAGAGCATTACAATCCTGTGTTTTGATCAATATAAGAGCTAATTGGAGCAATTCTCCCTGCTTATGGTATGGGATAATCAATTTACTTATAGTAAGTTCTTACATATTTTTACGATTACAACCTGAATGTGTCCAATATGAATCAAAACGCATCTTGGAGTTGGCATTTGAAATGGTTAGCTAATATTTCTAAAGCCATCTTGGGAGTTAGCCTTAGAAAAAATTAGCTAATGCAACTTCCGATCCGTTTTGATAGGGTTGAAGAAGAATAGATGAACTTGACTTCTCACTTTAAGTAGAAATACAAGAGAAATGCATGCATTGTGCTCTAATAATTTGGCAAAATAATCCTACATGAATGGTGGGAATGTTTGTAATGTAAAAATGGGTGCATTTTGATGAAAATGATGGATCTCAAGTGTGTTTTAATGAGCAAATATCCATTTCACATGATAATATTTTTGGAACTAACTTTGAGCCTCAAGAGGTGAGTTTTAATGACTCATTTTTCACCCCTCTTGAGGAGTGCATTGAAAGTATAGGTTCTAAGGGTATTGCTACCCAGGATATTCTCATGGCAATTCTTTTGGTGAATTCTCAAGTGGTGCATATTCAAGGTAATATCTATGAAACACTTGGGATAGGTAAGTCACTTTCATTTCTCAAACCATTAAATCATGTGACTTTTGCTATAAAGTCACCATTTAATGATCCACCAAGACCTAAAATGGTGGATTATTCGTTAACTAAGCCTCCTTGAAAAAAAAAAAATGAGGTGATATAGTCGAGCCAACGACTATAAACAAAAGCGCTTGTTGGGAGGCAACCCAATGTTTTAGTACCTTATGTTATTTTGGTGTGATTTTGTGGTTTGAATAAGAGTTTTAGTTAATTTGTTGTTTTTGTGCTATAGGGTTGGCAATTGGAAGCAAAAATGACCATTTGAGGTAAAAAAAAAGTGAACTTTGATCAAGCAACTCAACCCTCGATTTGCGTTACAAGGTTATTTGATCCGTTTAAAAGAGGTAAAATGCATGTTTTTAATGTTTTACATGTGTGCACATCGATAAATTTTACAAACAAATGATTTATGATGCATTTTGAGTGATTGGGGTACCAATGGTAATTTTTCACAGTTCATTTTCTGCAAAAAATTGCAGAAGAAAACGCACCTAGCATGAAAACGCGCTTCCAAGTGGCGTTTTCATCAAAACGCGTTTCAAATTCTGCAACGAGACTGAAGAAAACGCGCTTCAAAACGCGCCTTGAGAATATCCTGGGTAGCAATACCCTTAGAACCTATACTTTCAATGCACTCCTCAAGAGGGGTGAAAAATGAGTCATTAAAACTCACCTCTTGAGGCTCAAAGTTAGTTCCAAAAATATTATCATGTGAAATGGATATTTGCTCATTAAAACACACTTGAGATCCATCATTTTCATCAAAATGCAACCCATTTTTACATACAACATTCCCACCATTCATGCTAGGATTATTTTGCAAATTATTAGAGAAAATAACTTCACACAATGCATGCAATTTCTCTTGTATTCTACTAAAGTGAGAAGTCAGTTCATCTATTCTTTCTTCAACCCTATCAAAACGGTCGGAAGTTGCATTAGCTAATTTTTCTAAAGCTAACTCCCAAGATGGCTTAGAATCATTAGCTACCATTTCAATTGCCAACTCCCAAGATGGTTTTGATTCATATTGGACACATTCAGGTTGGTAATCGTAAAAATATGAAGAATTACTATAAATAAATTGATTATCCCAACCATAAGCAGGAGAAATGCTCCGATTAGCTCTATATTGATCAAAACAAGGATTGTAATGCTCTAATTCATCATAATAATCCACATTTTGTGCTTGCATACATGTATTAGTAGCATGATAACCTCCACACAAGTCACAAATCACATGATAAGAATTAAAAGCATTAACATTCCTCCCTTGTTCAATTTCATGCATAATTGTGTCCATTTGAACTTGTAACATGATTACATCAAATTTTTCCGTTAAACACTTCAAACCATCTTCATAAGACATACCTCTAGTAATTTTTTGGTTACCTCTATTGAAGGAGTTTTGCACTTGGTAACCATCCCTTGCCAATCTTCCACTTCTCAAGCATTGTCCTCCAAATTGACGTACCCTTCTCATCACCTAAAATTGCTTTTAAACAACCTCAAAAGCAAAATTAGTAAGAAAAATAGGTAATGAAACACATACACATAAAACACAAAAATAACAGAAAATAACATTCACACTATAACTAATGAAATGTCTAAACTAATAAAGTTACTCTTCACACCGATATTGCCAAATCTTCCCCGGCAACGGCGCCAAAAACTTGACGGGTATTTTACATACGTGCAAGCTAAAAAATACCGAATTACACCCGTTCACTGCAAGTATACTGATCAACTAGTAGTTTAGGGTATATATCTGGGGTTCGATCCCATGAATGAATCACTTAAGACCACATAGGTGCACCTCTACTTTCGTGAGTGTACTCCTTATGTTTAGCACTTCTTGAACTAATGTTAAATCTCAATTTTCATTGTAGGAATAACACCTTAGATAATCACAATTAATGGTACCAGATTAATCATGATTTAAAGAGCTAAAGTGCTAAATAACTTGCTCAAATCATAGCAGTCAAATAGCCAAATAATAAGCACTAACAATCATAGAAAATTCAACCAAACCCAAGGCATAAACTTTAGATACACATATTAAACACAAAATCCAGAACTTGTTTATTAACTAAACTTGGAATCAAGTACAAAAGATAAAGATTTGGAAGGAATACAATCCTTGTCACGTGAGCTTTCTTCCTTGCCTTCTTCATCCTCCGTCTTCTTCTTCATCTAACTAATAACAAGAATGGATGAACTATCTTACTTTATACTAAGCTAAACTAACACTAGGAAGATGAAAAGAGCTACATTTCTGCAACTTCAAGCTTCTCCCGTATGATAATTGCTTCTCTCCAAATGTCTCTGCATATAAACTACTCCAAAGCTCTTTTGACATCCATTGGTGATTGAATCATCATTCCTGCATAAAAATGAAGTTTTTTCCATTAAAATCACTAAAAATACAATATTATCCACTTTTACCAAAAATATATAATTTTACCAAAAACCTCTTTATTTTAATTATAAAACTAAATAATCAACTCAAAATTAACTAATAAAATGCACTTAAAAATACGTAAAATATACTCTTATCAGATACTTCAGTTAATGGCTAGAATTTTTTAATCTTTTTGTCTT
>NW_020861718.1:0-19995 GCF_003713205.1 Coffea eugenioides
CCCAGTCCTGGCTCGAGTAGGTCAGTAACCGAGGCAGGGCCCAAGTTCAGTTTAGAGCTTACAACATGCACAGGTAACCAAGTAATTCGACAAAAGGTAAAATTCATCATTTGAGTAGGTCGAGTGAGGTAAAGTACACACTCGCCTATCAAAGATGGATCAGAAAATCATTATCCAATTATCACATATCAAGTCAAGAAAGCACTTTAATCAAGTAGGCATAGAACAAGCAGGGACACTCACTTTACAAAACCAAGTAGGCTAAGCAAGTATTCTAGCAAACTAAACATGTATCGAGTTCATATAGTCATTTGATTTGATATGGTTAATCATTTAACCAATTCATGTCGGTATGCAATGCAAGTATTCATTATTTATATAGACATGAGTATGGTAAAAACTTAACACTTAATAATCATGAAATGAGCATGTCCTAGACTTATTCAATTACGTATTCCTATATGGAACACTCACCTAGTCAAACAAGCGAGTAGTTCCCAAACAAGCGTTTAAGCGTCCGCTCCGAATTCCTCTTGGAGATCCCCTCGAATGCCTGAACAAACAATGATCAACTACCACTCAATATCACTACAAATCTCTAATTATCGAGGAAGATTGTACGCTAGTGCAATCTAAGGAAATCTTATGAAAATGAACCTCAATTACTCGTAAATCGAGGTTCAATTAGAGTTTCTTAAAGTACAAGAGCAATCATGTTTTGCTTTTGGCAATCAAGTATAAAATGTTCAAGTAATACCGAAAGAATAAGGAGTGCTTGAAAACTCCCTTCCGTGGAATCCGGAAAATTTTCAGTTTTGATATGATACTTTGAAAAATCGTATATCACATTCTACATGTCAAAAATTAGAAAGATTGGTACCAATGGAAACCTCTTCCAAAGTACTAAAAGTTCCTAGAATACACTTTTCTAAGATTCCACATGGAAAGCATTCAAAAATAAGCTCAAAGTCTCTGTTTTGGTTCATAAGGCAGATTTAAGTTGGTTTTTGGCCAACTTTGAAAACTCGGAAAAATTCACTTGATTGGAACTAGCCTTTGAAATTTGGAACTCTTTTAGAGTCGCAATCCAAGTTTACAACAAAATGACCGGAACGAGGAATGGAGTTTTGAGTATTAAGATATGGCAACTCAAAGTTACCAAAATTTCCTTGTGAAACATGGGTTTTCAAACTCAAGTCATAAACTTTGGTAATTTATTTGAGTCATGAAACGGTCTCGGAATAACACCATAATTAGCAGTATAATACTACCATATAAGAGCTATTCCTCTATCAAATTTCATAGAAAAATATGCACGGGAAGTCACTTAACAAAATCACTCAAGTTTCCAAAATTTTAAGGCAAGGCTGCCTTGTGTATGAAAATTTTCTTTTCTAAGCTTTTGACCAAGAGCAAATCCTCTAAACATGGTTCATTTGTATAGGCAAAATCTAAAGAACATTCATGGTACCTTTGGTGGGTGTTTAACACCAAGAAATTTAATTAGCAAGTCTATACCAAGCCTTGCATCAAATCTGTCCAAAAGTTAGGATTTCCAAGAGCAGGGCAGGTTCCGTATTTTGATCACAAATCACTCAATTCAACTCGGAATTGAGAATGGTTGGTGGCGTTGGAAAATACATTTGTAGGGGTATAATTTCACAGAAGAAATCATTTTCAAATTCCATTCACAAACAACTCGTTTTTGAGCATCAAGATACAAGTCCTGTCCTGTTCTCCTAGAGAGAAATGAAACAGGACAGTGATTTTCAATCGAATGGTGTGGCTCACTCAAGTGGAACCAGAACGTGCATTTGTACCAATGGAAAGCTGGGAATGTCTAGTTCAAATGCCACTGACAGCACTCGATTTTGACATCGGAGCTCAAAATTATGGCCGAAATACGAAAGCTGGTCAGGTTCAAAAAGCATTTCGGAAATAGTTCCAGATTTACTAGCTTTGTGAAATCAATTTATTTGACCAGCCAAACCTCAATATTTTTTAATGAAACTTTGTACACCATATATTCAACATATCAACGTGATATACAAGTCATGAAACCCTCAAAATTTTGCAAAAAGGGGTGCGATTAAAACAGGGCAAATCTGAACATTTTTGAACTATGCATCTCTTGGAGTCTAGACTAGCTAGGTATCATTAATCTACCTATTTAAACACTAACTAGCATTATATCCATCATCAATCCAAGGGTGGGAGTTCATAGAGCCCACCATCAAAATTTTCCGAGATGAAATAAAACAAATAGCATGTGATTTTGGCAAATCATTCCACCACAATAAATCTGTCCTCGGCTAGACAGAATTTCCAGCAGCTAGTTGGTCATAAATCCAACTTTTTACTCGGCTAAAACATGATATTAAGTACTCAATTTCGGCATGCAATTTCTTAACTAGCCAATTAACATTTCCAGTTCAAAATTAGATTCAAACAACAGTTATAATCATCCCAAAAATTCCAGAATTTGTTCACCTATTCTCGGCTAGATTGCATGCAACAGATTCCTTGTTTCCTTTTCTTTTTCTTACTTAACCGCGCTAAAGAATGGCATGCAAAGCTTAAACACTTAATTCTTAGTTAGTTAATCACAATTACAAGCTCAGATTACTTCAATTAAGCAAGATCAAGTCTGCATTTCTGATTCAAGCTCACGGCAATATCCATTTCCATCAAACCAGATTTTCCTCATGCTTTGATTTCATCGACCAAACGCACAAACTCAACATGCAAGCTTTTAAACAGCTTCTTCTACCAGTAATTAGTTAATCTAAGTCTCGAATTTACCTCAGCTAGACGGTCAGTTCATGCAACAAGAAAAGCTGAAGTTTCTCTCCTCTCGGCTAAGCTCACGCACGCGATGGTTGCAGCTGTGGTGTTGCGGTTGGAAGATGGTGGCAGCTGGTTGGGGTGAAGGTGCAGATTGAAACGGTCAGCTCGCGGTTGGGAGGAGGAAGGTGATGCAGCTCTCGCGGTTCCCTCACACTCACTCGCGGACAGTTTGAGAAGGCAGCTTGCGCAGCTTCCTTTCTTGTTCAAGCTTCTGATCAGAAGGAAAAGGAAAAGCTCGGCTTTCTCTCTTGGCTATGATCACGAGGTAAGGGATAATGGTGTGGGACAATTGTGGTTGTGATTAAGGCTGAGGTAGTGGGGATAAGCTAACCGTGGAAGAGCTGGAGTGTTTGGAGTGGAGAATAAAATGGTAGTGCTGGAATTTTCTTAATTCTCGGCTGGTACTCACTTTTCAAGAAGGTAAGAGAGGTTTCTAGTTTTTCCTTCTTGTTGTCTTTCGGTTTGTAATAAACAGAGGTAGTGAATGTATTGTAGTTGTTTCTTTTCCTAAGTTTCTCTCGGTTTCAAGACAAATGGAATAGAGTTGGTTGCATGGTTATTTATTCAAGTATTGAGACTTTAATGGTCTTTTAACATTAAGGTATTTATTTGCTAAGGGATTGGAATCTTATCATCTTCAAGTATTGTCTCAAACTTTAGTTTATTCTAATTTACATACCCCTATAAGAGTTTTTCTCACACCATCCTAGGTATTACCGGTTTACTTGTTAACGAAAAGAATTAATTAAACTTGTATTTTAATAAATAAAAGAAAATGGAACATGTATTAAATTTTAAATAAGGAATAAAATTGTCAAGCTCTCACTCAAAATTCTTACCGTTATTCTTAGTTAAATCAGGATATTTCTAAATTCTCAATTTTTATGAAAATTCAATTAGGCTGTTAATTTAACCACTTATTCGTTATATGTAATTTCTCGAATCGATTATTTACTCTAATCGCGTATTTACTATTTTCACTTAACGAGCTTACAGAAATTAAATTTCGAAACGAATCGCTTTAAAAAAATAATTAAACTATGGATACGTTTAATTAGACCTAAAAAACTTAGAAAATAATACTCGGAGAAATCGGGTGAGTAAATACTTATTTTAGCCAGTAAAATAAATAAAATAAGCAAAATTTTCGGGTCCTCACAGGGATCTCTTCAGATATATCATTGACCAAATCTTCGGGAATGCACAATGTATGAGAGAGAGGCTAAAGAATGAATGGGACTGAGTGGTCATCTCAAGTCCATCGCTTCAAGGAAGCAGTTTGGAGTGGTCTGCAGCCGGCAGAGTTGGAGGAGCAGTTCGCCGACTTCCACCGAAAACGTCGTCACCAAACGGAACCTTTCCAAGTAGTTTCCCGCCTTTGAAGTACAATTATCACGTGAGCAATTTTTGCAACATGAAATCAATATAGAAATGGGTTAATTTGATATCAGAGAAAGAGGAAAACACGGCAAGGGTAAGCAAGAGCAGTTCACCTGCTCTTAATTTTCCTCCTTTGAAGTACAAACTCATGTGAGTGACCCGTAATCTCTGCACCATGAAATCAAGTGTCTGCAGAAGTAGCAGTTGAACTGCTGGCTTGAAGAAGGGACTGACAAAACCCATCTCCCAAATCATGTAAAAATCCCAATTTTTTTGGTTGGATTTGCCCAGAATAGGCGTGCCGAATTTGTGCTCAGAACAGCCGTTGGTACAGAGAAATAAAGAAAGGCCTTCAACGGCAAAAGAAAGAACAGGGGTTCAATGAGAAATATTTGACTGTCCAATGAGAAGGAAACGGTTTAAAAGAGAAGGAACTTGATAAATGGGGTTTTTGTTCAGTGGAGTCGGTTTTTTGGCTTTTCCGCTTCATAAATGGGGTCAAGTGCTGTTTTTGTCCCAGACATGGTCTAATGAGAAAATCAACGGTCCAATGAGAAATACATGTGATTTTGCCACATGGCAAAAGAAAAGGAAAGCACAAATAGAAAGAAAATAAATGGTCCAGTGTCAAAAGAAAGAGAATGCTCCGGACAAGTTGCAAAGAGAAGGCTTTAACAACTTGCAAGAAATATTTGGCTTGCCACTTGTCAAATAATAAAGAAGTCACTTGGCAAGAGGAAATGAAAACAGTAAACCTTGCTCTTTTCTTATATACAAGGTAGATTAGATACTAGGAGGCTTTCGGCTGTGCTAAGCACAGCCTAGGCCCCCTATAATCTGTTGTCATATATTTTCATATAAGATAAGATTAACAGTAATGTTTGTGAAATAGCATTCTTAAAATCATAAATTACCAATCAAGCATGCGGCTAACAATATAAGACTAAACAAAACCAAAGAACCACCAGTATTGCAAAAGATAAGAGAAGATGACAACAGATTGGTAAGTAGTTTTACAAACAGCTTGATATCTTCAAGTTCAAGTTAGTCTTACAAAGACAGGAGATGACATCCTGAATACCTAATATAAAGTGCAGTGATAGGCTGCAATTACAAAATATCACATATTGAGATCCATTAAGTTGCACAAAAGAATAATTGCTTAATAGATGTCAATATTGTGTCAAAAGATGCAAGATTAGCAATTCGGCTGTAAAGTGCTTCAACATTAGCTAGATTAGCAATTCAAAAGGCTTCAAGCAAGTTTAGAGTTCATCATCACGATGCTTCTTCAAGGGACTTCCAGGTGCAAAATTAGTTGGAGCTAAAGTTGAGAGTGCATTAGTAGGCAGTGAGACAGGTGTATTAACTTCAGTAGAATTCAAACCAATTTCAGAAGGTATAGTTCCAAAAACCAAGGCCCTCTAAGTAACAAAACACAAGGAAAAAGAAATATCTGGGGAAGAACATGAACAAAAAAGGGCAAAGAAAAACAGCAAATGTTAATTCCTGCATTAGTTTGCTATACGAACAGTTGCACTATAAAGTTGTAATCGGTGAACATATAGAAGTCCTAGTCATTGATTCTTGACAGCAAACTATTTGGCTGTCTAAAGAATGTCAAAGATGCTAAATAGGTGCATACATAATTCGAAGTTTAGAGGCAAACACAGCAAGAGCAATGATGCACTATAAACAAAACAAAGTAATTTTAATAGGATATCAGCAGACACCTAAAACCACAACTGAGCCGAATGCCAAGTTAATAACCTTCATTTCCTTTAGAAATGTTTATTACATTTGATGCCTTTGGAGCCCAGCTTTTGGCTAGACTACAACAAGTACCACCATTCAAATATCTGTTCTTAAGAAGTAATCATTAGGTTTTTCATTCTCCTAAGGTTGTGTCTAGATTAGATAAAACAGCAAGCATATTACATGCAACTTGGGGTAAAACAGGTACAATAGCCTAAGTTGCTTAACTGATAGTCATATAAAGGAGTGAACGAGTTTTGCCTAAAAAGGCCACAATGAATAACAGTCGAAGGATGCTCTATATACAATATCCTTAAGAGGTAACCATCAAGCTTTTCATTGCCCTAGATAAGTCTAGACTAAACCAAATAGCAAACAAGGCACACACACTAAATAATCAATTAGAAACAAGAAGTACAAAGTCTTAAAGTTGTTTAACCAATAGTCACTTAGATGACTAAACAAGCTTTGCCAATAACAACCTCTCTGCATTGACCTTAAAGTTTTCTAAAAAATAGATAATCACTCTTATTCCTCATTTAGAACAACAACAGGTCACATATTTTAGATATGTATATTGTAATTAAAGACAAAAGCACCAGTAGCAGGAGGTTGAAATTAGTTAAATATGAACTTGTCATGTAATAATAACTTTAGCATAGCAGCCACAACCCCAAAATCAGCACAAGCAAAAGTTTGTCTCACAAAATATATTGTGCTAATGATTTTGGCTCACAAAATATGTTATTGTTGTCCATTGTTATAATCTTTTTTCTAGTATATATAGCAATTTGGCTGCTTGCTTGATAGAACATTGATCATATGCAAACCAATAGGACAGTTCAGTTGGCCATAATCACATTAGCAAATGGATCTCTCTTTTTTGTAGGTATGCCACTAATAATATATATATTCAAGAATTCACCAAATTTCAAAATAAGGATTATTGAACTGGGAGCTGGGTTCATATCTTCATTTTTGGCTTGTTTTTTCAGGTGAATGGGTTGCAACAGCACAATTGGATTGAGAAAATATTAACAAAATTACCTACTCAAATAAAAGCATTTGTTTCATAAAGGATCACACAAAACAAATAGCACCAGCAAACTTAAAATAAATGAAGCAGAAACTGAAGAAAAACTACTAAAAAAAAAAGGGAACGCTGAAATTTCGCTTTTGAAAATATAGTCACATAAATGAAGAAAAGCTGCTCATAGATTCAAGAAAGACAACAAGCTGACCTTCAAGTTAAAGGATTCCTTAACTAATGATATGAACCACAGCAGAAAGAACCTATCAATTGAACAATATGTATATATTAGAATTTATTAATCCGTCTATTACTCATACGGGAAAAATTTGACAAAAAAAAGGGAAAGACTTTTTCTCACCAAAGAGACTCCAAAGAAGGTGTAAATATCAAGATGCTTCTTCTTGCAGTTCATAAGACAGAGGAGCCAGAACCATGCACTGATAAATACCTCTATTCCATTTTTTGATTTCGTAATTCACTGGAAAATTTACAGGCTAAATGAATACGAAACCTATTTCTTATCATAACTGGAACAAGGGAAAAATCAAATCTGAAAAGATATTTCTCATCATAATCGTATGGCTGAATGGGAAAACTAATGAGAATAGAATGCCATACCTAATCTAACAAAAAGTTCCCAATTTCCCTCATTTGAAGTACAATTATCATGTGACTGCCCCACAATTCTTGCAACATGAAATCAATAGAAAGAGAAATGGGTTAACATGAAATCAATTCTTGCAACATGAAATGGGTTAATTTGATATTAGAGAAAGAGGAAACCACGGCAAGTGTAGGCAAGGCAGTTCACCTACTCCTAATTTTCCTCCTTTGAAGTACAAACACCATGTGAGTGAGCAGCAATTTCTGCAACATGAAATCAAGTGTTTGGAGTGGCAGTTGACCTACTGGCTTCAATGGCAATTTCTGAAAGAAGGAACTCACAAAACCCATCTCCCAAATCACGTAAAAATCCCAACTTTTTGACTAGAATAGACGTTTCAGATTGGGTTTGGTAGAATAGCCGTTTGGAATTGAATTTGCTCAGAATAGGTGCGCCGAATTTGTGGTTAGAATAGCTGTCTGGTAGAGAGAAAGGAAGAAAAGGCTTCACCGGCAATTTGAGAAAGAAAGAGTTCAATGCCAAAGGAAAGAATAGGTTTCATACAATTTGGAAGGAATATTTGACTTTTTCACATGGCTAAAGAAAAGGAAAGCACTACTGAGAAAGAAACAGTTCAATGCCAAAAGAAAGAGAAGGCTTCGGTCAATTTGAAAAAAATATTAAGAGAAGGCTTCAACAATTTGCAAGAAATATTTGACCTTGCCACTTGTCAAATAATTAAGAAGTCACTTGGCAAAAGTAAAGGAAAGCACTAAACCTTCCTCCTTTCTTATATACAAGGTAGATATATATAGAAATTGTCCTCCATTAAGCCAAAAGCATAACTCAATAGTTCTACTTAACGTGACACTGCCACTGATCCTCATCACCAAGCTTTCCAGTATATTTACTAACAAATTATGTTAATGGTCCACCAACTGATTTACTAGAATATGTTTTTTGTCGTCCAATTTTAATTTGTGATAATTTAATCCACAAACTTATATATTTGTGTCAATTTAGTCCCTTCATGGCTGAGCAACCTAGTCAAATAAACAGTTTTAACGGGAAAATTTGCCAATTTACATGCTTGATCATGAACCCAAAACTGAAAAAAAACTCATGATCTTGAGATAGTCCATATATAAGGGCTACTTATCTTTTCCAAATATGTTCTTAAAACTTTCCAAGAATTCCATGTGCCATAACTTATTTTATAAATAAATTGCATACGTCAAAATGGGCTACAAGTACTGTTTTTGAGCAACCTGTTATTCACCCCAAATGTGTGTGTGTATGTGTGTTTTTTTTTTCTCTCACTATTTAGGCCTTAGAATACATTATGGCCATGTCGAGGCAGATAAGACCTTAGGCTGGTTGAGCTTGATGGTGGCGTTGTCAATTTTGGTTCTACTTGTTCTGGGAATGCCACCCAGAACAAAAAAAGCAAACGGGCACACAATTATAGAAGTTTACACTGGCTAGTGGAAATGCCGTGAATGGGAATGGCTGAGCAAATGGGATTTGGCGATGGAAATGGCCATTGTAACTAAAATTGTTCAAACTAGATTAACACCAACTAGAGAAGGTTGATTTTGCATCTTGAATGAAAGATGAGGCGATCAATATCAACAATGTTTTGGACAGTTTCAATCCATATTCTATATTCATATCATGCACGTACAATATTTTATAACAAGTATTTGAAAATTGAAACTGTAAATCTAAGCACAAAACAACATCAATCAGTGACAAGTATTAGAAGCTTTTACTAGAGGATGTAATCTGAGGTATAAGCACTATCTAAGCAGTGTTGCAATGTGAAATTTGTAAGATAAGCTCAATTTGTATCAGGTTTAGTGGGAGTTTACAAAACGAGGTAAGCAAAAGCTTCTACAATCATCCTCAAGAAGTTTTGAAATGGCCACAGGCCTACAAGGAAGGACAAAAAAATGTTCTTCAGCTGAGACTCCCATCCTTGCCAAAAGGTCTGCACATGTATTAGCTTCTTGAAAGACATGTCTAAGGGTAGCTGATTGGAAGCTCCGCAAGATGATCCTGCAATCATTAAGAATGGGAGAGTAAACATGAGATTGAAGATTGTTATGTAAAAGCATATCTATAATCACCATGGTTCAAAGTCGCGGTCGCGGTCGCGATCGTGGTCCGGACCGTTTTACATCGGTCTTGACATGTCGGTCGCGGTCTCAGAGAGATGCAAATTTTGAAACATTTAATATTCTAAAAATTGTAAATAATATAAAAAAATATGATAAATAAAAATAATAACAAATTAGTAAAAATAATAAAAATTCGAGTTCACTCGAGGCGATTCAACCGTTTCTATTTATTTCGGAGATGTCTCGGCCGAGTTCTCGGCAATCTATTATCTTGGAGTCATCTCGTTTCGATATCATATTGGAAAGTTTCGTTCCGATCGAGTCATCTCGGACTCAGCGGAGTCTTTGAACCATGATAATCACTCGAGCATCCAACTCAATGAGAGGATGGTTGATGTTTTTAAGGATTTAGTAAGGTTCAAGCCATGGCGTAGAGCCCAAAGTTATGCCACTATATATGTTGCCCATCCCAACTTTCTGATGAAGCTTCCTATCTATTCGCCCAAATGGTTTCAAATAATACCTCCAGCTCCAGCAGGTCCTGGGTTCCCTAAGTGTTCAGCCTGAGGTAAACTGTATTTGTATGCTATTTGTTACCAAGGCTTTTCCATAAAACACTACTTGGATGTAGACCTGTCAATTGGTTTGGGTTGGCCCAAACTCAACCAGATCAGCCCTAAATATGGTTGGTTGAACCAAATGCAATAGTGAGTTGAGTTGAACATAGGTCAAAACATTTTGTCCGATTTAAATGTAAGTTGACTTTGGGTTGCACTGAGCACAGACCACTTAACACTTGATCCAAACAATATATAAATTAGGGCTCATATGTGGGAATTAAGAAGATTTGTCCATCTAAATCCAATCAAATAATTGAAAACTAGATGGCTAATTTTATAATAAATTATTATTTTTTCAATCTCTAGTTGATAGAATTAAGGATGCTATGATAATTTTTTTTTTGTCGTGAAATTCAAACTTCTTTTGGATTTATAGAATCTTTATGGATTAGCTCATTGGCTGGTTGTTTAGCTTCACTAGATTTTGTGAACGTGAAAAATACATGACATGAGTTTGAACCTATTCGAATTAGGTCCAATACCATTTTTTTTTGTGTAAGCCAAGCATGAGCAGCAAAAAATCTGAGCTTCACTGAATTGAATTTGACTCAAAAGAATGATATTTTATATGAGCTAAATTTGAGCATGTCAGCTCACATAGCTCAATTGACAAACCTACTTGGATGGATACATACGAAAAAGATTTTAAGAGACTGCCGATACATTTCCTCATCCATAGATATCATACTCTGATCTCTACTTTTTGGCCTTACATATTTATTCTAGTTTTGTCACATCACTGCTATGGCAGACTTGGTACTGACTTCTTCCTTGCAAACACTATTTGTGTACTGCAAGAGTAATCACTAATAGATGTCCAAGTAAATATTATTGGTTTCATATTTTGCAATAGGATTCTGTATGTAATCAACTACAAAGAATCTCGAGCTAGAAAGCAAGAATTGTTCAGATATCACATTTAGAGTTTGGTGCTCTCTACCATTTTGAAATGGTTTGATAAAGCAGCTTTTTGATCTAATGCTTGCTATGTAGTTTTAAGATGGAGACACCCAAGAAAGCCAAGAAATAGAAAATAATGACGTTTAACTTGAACATCGATATGTACATTGAATATCACTTCAAAACCACGTTCTTCTGTTATCCTCTTTCTGGTGCTCAGGGGCAAAAAAGTTTTACACCACAAAGATCTAAATAGCTTGTATCTGTCAAAATTGTACCATCTCAGCAGTGCTATTGAACTCGGAAATAAGAACCAAAATCAACAACAGATTCAAACTACCCATGCATCCTCTCTTCAAATAAACTTACACTCTTCCTGCCATTTCTGCTTGCATGAGAAGATCACTGAATTGAAGGTCCAGCACCGGATCTGAAATCCTTGCTCCAATTGAAAAGACCATGCCAGGCTTCAAGTTTGGAACATCTAATCATGACCATTTAAAGCCAGAGCTGCAACTCTCTTCAGTGATTCACCTGCTTTCATTAAGTCATCTTCCGTATGAGCAGCAGAGACAAACAATCTTATGCCCACAGGCAATTTGCATTTGTCAAGAGTTGATCTTCTTGAAGTAGCGACCAAAACAGAGTCTTCCTTAAGTACCTGCACGCACTAGATTTATTACAACTTTGATTTTCAAGATAAAGGACAGATCAGGGGAGTGGTTTCCAAGTTACAGGATTAAACTAAATCAGGTAGACCAATTAGGAAAGTCATAATATTTACTGGATGAGGCAAAGAACAAAAACTTACATGTTGAGCTATATCTTCAAGCACCTGAAGGTCACCTTTCAAGGAACCCGTTGACTTCTTTAATCGGAGAAAAACAATCGGAGATGCCAGATCACTTGCTATCTCAAGCCCTTGAATATCGGATAGCCCTGCAAGCAATGTATGAAATGAAGAGCATATTTTTCATAGTTGTGGGATGCAAGGTAAATAACAAGAATTGAAAAACTGAACGAACCTCTACATAGTGTGCCAATATTTTTCTTCAGTTTCATGATAAGATCAAGATTTTCTTCCAGGATATCAATTGCAGTAATTGCAGCACTTGTTAGGTAAGGGGGCAAAGAAGCAGAAAAGACATAACCAGAACTGCTAAGCCGCTGCCCAAAATATGCATTGGGTAAGCATTAGTGCAAAGACCTTAACATCTCAAGGGAAACTGTTACTGAATGTAGAGTATTAGTAATTTTATGTGTTGCACTATACCCTCTTCAATGCAAGAATTGTAATTTACAACATTAAACAGATAAAGTATACATACTTGGTGGTCAATGACTCTTGCACTCCCAGTGCATACTCCTCCCTCTGTTGCCAATGCGTGCCCCATAGCCGCCGTTATGATATCAATCTTGCCAACCTACAAGCGGACACAAATATAAAACCACAAACAGGGACCTTTTAACTAATTTAACTTGGAATAAATACAAAGTCATTACCGGAACTTTGCAGTACTCAGTTAAACCTCTACCAGAACTGCCAAGCACACCCATTGAATTGCTCTCATCCAGTAAAATGCGGAAGCGATAATTTTCCTTGAGTCTAATGATTTCATCTAAGGGAGCAATTTGGCCAGAATTCTGTAATTAAGCTAAGCCATTCAGAATAACACATCATTCGTCAAATAGAAGCCAGTCAGGAAAAAAATCAGCAGTTAGCATGTAAGACATGAAAAACACAAAGAAAAGAGCAATATCAGCCAGTGGGCTTCTACCCAGACCATTTTCCTAACATCACACAGGACATCCATTAGTGCTACTGATATGCGCCATGCTACCCACTAGATTTCATGATGGACTGTCATGCCATATCATGTGTAGTAAGTATTACTTGCTCGCTAAAATTTTCCTGCCATGTATCTAACGTACACCTGTGCATTAATGCTTTTACCAGACATGTCAACATGACCCCATCTCGTTGTCCTCTCCTGTGAATAACACACACGCACACACTCTGTGACGACCCCACCTCCCCCTAAGGTGTACCAGAGGATTCGGCGGACCGCCTGCCCAACTCTCGTCAGGACTCACTCACTCGAATCACGTGCACACAACCAAGAACCATAGATAACATTCACAATTCAAGCTTATAATTTACATTGATAGAAAACTAGGTACAAAGTCTCGATAAACTTAAACTAGTTCAAAACGTATACAGTCCAAGTACAAAATGTTCCATTCGAGGAATAGCGCGAGTACAAAATCAAAATTCAAAACAAAGTCTAAAGTAACTAGACTACGCTAGCCTTTACACTTCTCACGCTTCGCTCGTACCCCTGTAAGGAAAACAAAACTAATAGGGTGAGTCGAAACTCAATGAAGTTTCAAATATCAAATTGGCCAATAAAGCAAATAATAACATAGTAATAGTGAATTAGCGAGCAAACAAGTCAAATCAGGGACAATAGTACTTCAATTAGCCAAGAAATATCAGATTTGCATTCATATATAAGGATACGGTAATCATATCTCGGCTCCATTCCAGCTTGATCAATTAGTAGTTGACTCTCCGTCAACTTTCACGTAATAACAAGTCCAAAATAAACTTCACTACACGCCAATTTCCGTCCACCGATCAACCCCCTTTTTCGGGCCCGCACGTCACACAAAACACGGGTGGTAATACTCGAGTATACCGTTTAGTCGAGGAGATAGCACTCCACTCGACATTACAAGTGACCCAGGGTTTGTTATCTAATCGACCAGGCCCTTGCCGGCTCGACTCGATTAACTAGCCACAGGGTTTCTGGAATTCCAGGCAAAACATATTTCAAGTACATATACAACAAGTCAAGTACGATCAATAGCAAGAACAAGTCATACTAGGGCAAGTGCGGTAAAGTACACCCTTGCATTATCATTTATTTTCATGTAATCAAACAAGTCAAGTAAGGAACATATGTATCAAGTACAATCGGATATTTGGAAGTACTCACCACAATAGTGCTTCTAGTTCTCGCGTCGAGGTGGTACTCCGGATTTGGAGTCCAAATTTGCGATAAAATTTCAGTTTGAGAACTTTGAAACACGAGTAGGATTCGAAACTTAAACGTTCCGTTCATTAAGAATCGACCAATTGAAATTCATTTGAAAGACACTCGTGAAACACTTGCTCGCTTTTCAAATCGTAAGGTTTTGTAACATAGATGCTTGGAAATAACACTTGAGTTGAAAGTACAAGGAAATTCAAGTTTACATTGGCCATTATGTCTTTTCCTCAAGGGTACAAGTTCGGCCATGTCCTAACGTATAACCCTCGCTAAACAAAGTAGCAAAGGTCATTGCCAGTTCAAGTGATAATCACTTAGCCTTTACTCAAGTCGCTAATATAGTTTTTCTAGTCCTCGAGTAAAAATTCGGGCAGCATGCCCTTTGTGTTTACCTAATTTTCCAGCCATTTAGGCATCATTATTTTTTCCTCAACCAAAACCCAACATCACATATAGCAGCAATTCATGTCAACAGTCGTTTTATAGGCTCACAATATCATAATAACAAGAATCACAACAGTAACAAGTGCAGAAATTCAATTTAGCACAAGACAGATTCGACGTATGAATGCAGAAATAACATATCCGAGACTACGCTTATCGGATTGAGGCGCAACCTATGCCATTTCGAAGCTAAGACACAGGGCTACAATGTTCATGAAGGTCACTTAGTCCAGTTTCTAGTGCAACTTAGTCAAATTCTCAATTACAAAACCAAATCTAACTTGTCGGCTTTTCAACCGCCGTTACACTGTAATAGACATATCTCAGAGTACAAAAGTCCAATTCAGGTGTTCTTAGAGGCATTTGAAAGCTAAGACAGAATGCTACAACTTTCATGTTTTGGCAAAATGCTAAATCAGTACGTATCCTAGTGAAAAAAATATGATAAACTGGACAAACTGATCACACGGACTGATGGGGAAATACTTAAAACAGTAAGGGTATTTTGGACTTTTCACGACCTACGTTGCTCCGATTGAGCTGAAATTTTGTAGACACCTATAAAATACCATTCTATACAACTTTCATTCTTTGACCTAAGGCCAATTCGGCCTCTAACATAGGGTTACAAATTCGGACAGAATGTTGGGGAAAATTTTCCAGATTCTGGAATTTTTTGTAATCAATGGAACTTTCTCAATTTTCTTGTTCTAATCACTACCGAAACCCCTTATAAAACCTCAATTGTAATATATATACTTCATACATCAAATTGGGCAGAAATTCCCCAAGCCCTAGTTCATCATATAAAAAGGGGAAAACTTCCAAATTCATCACACCCACTTGCATAATCATGAAATCAAGCCAAAACTTAAGCTAAATAAACATCTTAAAGCAAAATTTAAAGCAACAAAGATCATGATCAAATGTTTGTACCTCAAAAGCAAGGCTTGATAGAGTGATCCTTCACCTCCTTTTGATATTTCTTGGTTCCTCAAGCTTCTCAACTCACATTTAGTACTTTAATCGGTTTAGAATTGGATTTGTTACTTGGGTTGAAGCAAATCAAGAAGGAAATAGAGTGTTTTCCCTTAGTGTTTTTCTTCTCCTTCCTCTCGGCCAGCAGCAGCAAATGAAGAGGAAAATTGCTGAATTTTGGTGTTTAAATGGAAAGACTAAGTCTTGGTCAAGAACCACCTTTCTTTTTTTTCTCTTTCTTTCCTTGCATTTTAAGCCTCATAATTCGGTCAAGGCTGCTGCAATTTAAGAAGATATTTGGCTCACAAGTCAATAAGCTTATTTGGTAAGAAAAATGGTGGTCAAGTGGTGCGTTCAATTGGTAGTGCGCGGGACCCGCCGGTTCGCGCCGTTTTTCTTAAAAACTCATGTACTAGTGTTTTTACTTCCCATTCACTAACCTTATATCATTGCCACTAATCACATATTATTTCTCACTTAAAAGTCACTTTTAATCCCCAAAATTAATCCTTACTCTGTACCGAAAATTCATCCGGCGAAAAATCGCGAAAACCCTAATTTTGCTCCAAACTTGAAACCGAAGCGTAAAACTCTATTTTCTAGGTTTATTTACACTTAGTATGAAATATTTGGGTAGTGGACTTTGATAAATAATAATTTTCAAATAAAAGGGTATTTTTGAGAAAAATACAAGAAATTTGCGAGTCCTCACATTTGAGGTGAGGTCGTCACAGGTGGTATCAGAGTCTAGGTTATGAATTGATCTAGGTAGATTGAGTGCTTGATACGATAGGCTAGGGTTTTATCCTTGAGCTTAGCCTTTAGCCTTGTTTTCTTCGTGTTGCTTACTTACTTTTGCAATGTTATTTGCAAACTTAGGTGATGGCAGATGCTGACGCTTCCGGGGGTGCGGGGCCATCCCAGCCCGTACCTACTGACATACCTTCGGACGCTCCTGCTGGCGAGCCCTATCTAGAGAGGCCCGTCTCTCGCGTGATTACATACCAGGATGTTCCCGGTGGGCCGGTACAGCGGTGGTCCCCAGCGCGTAAGATCCGACGCTGCGATTGCTGGAAGACCTACTCCTATCCTGACCGAGTGGTGCTCGCAGTGGATGACGAGCGGAGACGATTGGGTAGCACCAATCGTAGGTGCTATACTGAGATAGAGCATCTTCGAACTACACTACGAGACCAGGGAGTCCGGATCCGAGAGTTGGAGGCCTCGGTTCTGGAGAAGCAGCAGCGGACCGATACTTTCTGCGAGCAGGCTCAGGCAGCGACTGGACGTCTGATGCGAGTAGTTGGAGATACGAGATCGGACTGGCCACATTCTGACTGAGTGCGAGGCGTTAGTGGACGATGTGCTCCAGGACTTGGCCGGAGATGGCCAAGCGCCTGTAGCTCCTGCCGTTCCCGATGCTCCTGAGGAGGATTCAGAGGAGGATCCTGAGGAGGACCCGGAGGAGGAGCTGAGTGCGTCCTCAGAGTCAGTTGGGTCGGCGTCTAGCCAGACCACTTGTTAGGATCAGGATTTGAGGAGTTTTTGTGGGATAGTTAGGAACATAGTGGGACGACACGTCTCCTTTTGTTTTTGACTTAGACGTGTCTTGATGGATGTAAATACCTTTTGTTCTATGTTCCTTGGCTGTGATAGCCTCTGACTATGTGACTTGTTGGCCTGTATATATGACTTGTTTATTATGTAAATAAAGTGTTTGTTTCTTACGTGTTTATTTGCCTCTAGTTATTTGTTGCAACGCGATATATGAGTCGTACCTTACCCTGTTTATATGTTTCTAGTTGGTTAACTCTCAACATGGAAGATAAGAGAAGTCGGACCAAGAAAGCTAACCGAGAACGCGGTTCTAGGCGAGGCCGTGAGGGTAACAAGTACAGGAACCGGTGCCCGAACCGAGAGAGGAAGAGGGAGGCAGCGGTTGAGCAGCAACCTGAACCCCAGACTGCCGGGGGAGATCAGGTGGCCACTGCCATCCAACAGATGACTAATATTTTAGCCCGGTTGGTGGAACAACAGGGTCAAGGCCCTGTAAATCAACCTAGGGACCCCGATTTGGGGCAGGATAGAGCCTTGGAGAGATTCCAGAAGTTCTCCCCACCCAAATTCTTAGGAGGACCAGACCCGGATGGGGCTGAGAAATGGCTGGAGGCCATGATAAATATTTTTGCTGCCCTGAACTATACAGAGGAGAGGCAGGTTCAATTTGCTGTATTTCAGTTCGAGGGGCCAGCTAGGGCCTGGTGGAATGTAGTAAGGGCCAAGTGGGAGAGAGAAGGAACTGCATGGACTTGGCTCAACTTTGTGCGGAATTTTAACGAGAAATATCTTCCCCTATTGTCCAGGAAAAGCGAGAGGACGATTTCATTAAATTTCGCCAAGGAATGATGAGTGTAACTGAGTATGAGACTCAGTTTACCAAATTGTCTAAATTTGCCCCTGAGCTGATTGCTACGGAACCAAGGAAAGTACGGAGGTTTATACAAGGACTAAATGTGGAATTACAAGAAGCCCTAGCGGCAACTCAGATCAATACGTTTACGGAGGTCTTGGAAAAGGCCCAAAGGATAGAAACTGCTAGGACCCACGTGAAGAATTTCCACGCCAAACGAAAAGGGGGATCTAGTGGAGCCCAAGGGTCTGTGCGGAGTGATCAAAACGCACCACCTGCCAAGTCTGGTCGTGGGGCTGGAGGTGGACGGTTTTCGAGTGCGTTTAGGGGAGGTGCTCCGAGAGGAGGTACTCAGAGAGGAGGTGCCCAGAGGGGAGGCCAAGGTGGTAGAGGACAAGGTAGAGGAATTCCACAGGGAGGTCAGACCTCTACTCCCCGAGTAACATGTGGATACTGTGGAAAATCGAACCATACTGAGGATGAATGTTGGCGAAAGGCTCGGAAGTGCCTAAGGTGTGGAAGTACAGAGCACCAGATAGTCAACTGCCCGTTGATTAGTGATACTCAGTCGACTGCCAGGTCAAACCCAAAGCCGACCAATGCTGGAAGGGCTAGGTCGAGGGTTCCGGCCAGAGTATATTCACTGGACCAACAATCCGTGCCTGAACCCACGGAGGTAGTAGAAGGTACGATTCCTGTTTTTCACCGGTTAGCCAGAATTTTGATAGACCCCGGTGCTACTCACTCTTTTGTTAATCCTGCATTTATGCTTGGAATTGATTTAAAAGTTGAAAGGTTACCTTATGACTTAGAGGTAAGAACACCTACGGGTAATCAAATCTTGCTGGCAAATGAGGTGTATAAGAATTGTGATATTTGGGTTGGTGAACGAAAATTGGTAATGGACCTCATTAATCTAGCCATTAAAGGGTACGATGTTATCCTAGGTATGGATTGGCTAGCCCATTATCATGCTCGAGTAGATTGTAAGATGAAAGTGGTCGAATTTTGTATACCGGGAGAGGCAACTCTAAAGCTTGATGTGAGGGGTATGATAGCCTCTTCTGCACTTATTTCAGGTATAAGGGCTAGGAAATTGCTTAGTCGTGGGGCACGTGGTTACCTAGCTTTTCTAATTAATACTCCAGGAGAAAAGATTAAGTTGGAAGACATGCCAGTAATCAGTGAATTCCCGGACGTATTTCCGAAAGAGTTGGAGTCTCTGCCGCCCGAAAGGGAGATTGAATTTAAAGTTGATTTAGTACCCGGAACCACTCCCATCTCTAAAACTCCTTATCGTATGGCACCTGCTAAGCTTAAGGAGTTGAAGGTGCAATTGCAGGACTTGCTAGAACGAGGGTTTATTCATGAGAGCGAGTCCCCGTGGGGAGCTCTATTGTTATTTGTTAAGAAGAAAGACGGGAGTTTAAGGTTGTGCATTGACTATCGAGGGCTGAATGCAGTAACTATTAAGAATAAATATCCTTTGCCCCACATCGATGAGTTGTTTGATCAGTTACAAGGGGCTGTAGTGTTTTCTAAATTGGATCTGCGACAAGGGTACTATCAGTTGAGAATTAGAAAGGAGGATGTGCCAAAAACGGCATTCAACACTCGATATGGACATTTTGAGTTCGCAGTGATGCCTTTTGGTTTAACCAATGCCCCAGCGGCATTCATGGATCTGATGCATCGAGTGTTCAAACCTTACTTGGATAGGTTTGTAGTGGTGTTCATTGATGATATCTTAGTGTATTCGAGGTCAAGGGAGGAGCATGAACAACATTTGCGGATAGTACTACAAACCCTAAGAGAGCACCAACTGTTCGCTAAGTTCAGTAAGTGTGAATT